>NW_027520388.1:0-89209 GCF_051991245.1 Festucalex cinctus
GAAATTGGCTTGGGCACCTGTTAATTTTTAAGATTTTGACACATTCAGCTCAAATGTACAATCATGCGCTAAAAACGCATTTAAAGGCAATAAAAAGGTGATTATGGGCTGTCAAACCTAAACCAAACGTTGTGCACTCAAATCTTTTGCTGTATTTAGTTTTGTTTTTGGCATCCGGATGATGATTCTAGGCATGAAATTGCTTTGGGCACCTGTTAATTTTTAAGATTTTGACACATTCAGCTCAAAATGTACACAATTGCTGATTATGCTGGTCAAATCTAAACCAAACGTTGTGCACTCAAATCTTTTTGCTGTATTTTGTGTTTATGTTTGGCATCCGGATGATGATTCTAGAATGAAATTGCTTGGGCACCTGTTAATTTTTAAGATTTTGACACATTCAGCTCAAATGTACAATCATGCGCTAAAAAACGCATTTAAAGCAATAAAAAGGTGATTATGGCTGTCAAACCTAAACCAAACGTTGTGCACTCAAATCTTTTGCTGTATTTAGTTTATTTTGGCATCCGGATGATGATTCCTAGCATGAAATTGCTTGGGCACCTGTTGAATTTTTAAGATTTTGACACATTCAGCTCAAATGTACAATCATGCGCTAAAACGCATTAAAGCAATAAAAAGGTGATTATGGCTGTCAAACCTAAACCAAACGTTGTGCACTCAAATCTTTTGCTGTATTTAGTTTATTTTGGTCATCCGGGATGATGATTCTAGCATAGAATTGCTTGGGCACCTGTTAATTGTTTAAGATTTTGACACATTCAGCTCAAATGTACACAATTGCTGAATTATGGCTGTCAAATCTAAACCAAACGTTGTGCACTCAAATCTTTTGCTGTATTTAGTTTATTTTGGCATCCGGATGATGATTTCTAGCATGAAATTGCTTGGGCACCTGTTAATTTTTAAGATTTTGACACATTCAGCTCAAATGTACAATCATGCGCTAAAAACGCATTTAAAGCAATAAAAAGGTGATTATGGCTGTCAAACCTAAACCAAACGTTGTGCACTCAAATCTTTTGGCTGTATTTAGTTTATTTTGGCATCCGGATGATGATTCTAGCATGAAATTGCTTGGGCACTGTTAATTTTTAAGATTTTGACACATTCAGCTCAAATGTACACAATTGCTGATTATGGCTGTCAAATCTAAACCAAACGTTGTGCACTCAAATCTTTTGCTGTATTTAGTTTATTTTGGCATCCGGATGATGATTCTAGCATGAAATTGCTTGGGCACCTGTTAATTTTTAAAGATTTTGACACATTCAGCTCAAATGTACAATCATGCGCTAAAAACGCATTTAAAGCAATAAAAGGTGATTATGGCTGTCCAAACCTAAACCAAACGTTGTGCACTCAAATCTTTTGCTGTATTTAGTTTATTTTGGCATCCGGATGATGATTCTAGCATGAAATTGCTTGGGCACCTGTTAATTTTTAAGATTTTGACACATTCAGCTCAAATGTACAATCATGCGCTAAAAACGCATTTAAAGCAATAAAAAGGTGATTATGGCTGTCAAACCTAAACCAAACGTTGTGCACTCAAATCTTTTGCTGTATTTAGTTTATTTTGGCATCCGGATGATGATTCTAGCATGAAATTGCTTGGGCACCTGTTAATTTTTAAGATTTTGACACATTCAGCTCAAATGTACACAATTGCTGATTATGGCTGTCAAATCTAAACCAAACGTTGTGCACTCAAATCTTTTGCTGTATTTAGTTTATTTTGGCATCCGGATGATGATTCTAGCATGAAATTGCTTGGGCACCTGTTAATTTTTAAGATTTTGACACATTCAGCTCAAATGTACAATCATGCGCTAAAAACGCATTTAAAGCAATAAAAAGGTGATTATGGCTGTCAAACCTAAACCAAACGTTGTGCACTCAAATCTTTTGCTGTATTTAGTTTTATTTTGGCATCCGGATGATGATTCTAGCATGAAATTGCTTGGGCACCTGTTAATTTTAAGATTTTGACACATTCAGCTCAAATGTACAATCATGCGCTAAAAACGCATTTAAAGCAATAAAAAGGTGATTATGGCTGTCAAACCTAAACCAAACGTGCACTCAAATCTTTTGCTGTATTTAGTTTATTTTGGCATCCGGATGATGATTCTAGCATGAAATTGCTTGGGCACCTGTTAATTTTTAAGATTTTGACACATTCAGCTCAAATGTACACAATTGCTGATTATGGCTGTCAAATCTAAACCAAACGTTGTGCACTCAAATCTTTTGCTGTATTTAGTTTATTTTGGCATCCGGATGATGATTCTAGCATGAAATTGCTTGGGCACCTGTTAATTTTTAAGATTTTGACACATTCAGCTCAAATGTACAATCATGCGCTAAAAACGCATTTAAAGCAATAAAAAGGTGATTATGGCTGTCAAACCTAAACCAAACGTTGTGCACTCAAATCTTTTGCTGTATTTAGGTTTATTTTGGCATCCGGATGATGATTCTAGCATGAAATTGCTTGGCACCTGTTAATTTTTAAGATTTTGACACATTCAGCTCAAATGTACACAATTGCTGATTATGGCTGTCAAATCTAAACCAAACGTTGTGCACCTCAAATCTTTTGCTGTATTTAGTTTATTTTGGCATCCGGATGATGATTCTCGCATGAAATTGCTTGGGCACCTGTTAATTTTTAAGATTTTGACACATTCAGCTCAAATGTACAATCATGCGCTAAAAACGCATTTAAAGCAATAAAAAGGTGATTATGGCTGTCAAACCTAAACCAAACGTTGTGCACTCAAATCTTTTGCTGTATTTAGTTTATTTTGGCATCCGGATGATGATTCTAGCATGAAATTGCTTGGGCACCTGTTAATTTTTAAGATTTTGACACATTCAGCTCAAATGTACAATCATGCGCTAAAAACGCATTTAAAGCAATAAAAAGGTGATTATGGCTGTCAAACCTAAACCAAACGTTGTGCACTCAAATCTTTTGCTGTATTTAGTTTATTTTGGCATCCGGATGATGATTCTAGCATGAAATTGCTTGGGCACCTGTTAATTTTTAAGATTTTGACACATTCAGCTCAAATGTACACAATTGCTGATTATGGCTGTCAAATCTAAACCAAACGTTGTGCACTCAAATCTTTTGCTGTATTTAGTTTATTTTGGCATCCCGGATGATGATTCTAGCATGAAATTGCTTGGGCACCTGTTAATTTTTAAGATTTTGACACATTCAGCTCAAATGTACAATCATGCGCTAAAAACGCATTTAAAGCAATAAAAAGGTGATTATGGCTGGTCAAACCTAAACCAAACGTTGTGCACTCAAATCTTTTGCTGTATTTAGTTTATTTTGGCATCCGGATGATGATTCTAGCATGAAATTGCTTAGGGCACCTGTTAATTTTTAAGATTTTGACACATTCAGCTCAAATGTACACAATTGCTGAATTATGGCTGTCAAATCTAAACCAAAACGTTGTGCACTCAAATCTTTTGCTGTATTTAGTTTATTTTGGCATCCGGATGATGATTCTAGCATGAAATTGCTTGGGCACCTGTTAATTTTTAAGATTTTGACACATTCAGCTCAAATGTACAATCATGCGCTAAAACGCATTTAAGCAATAAAAAGGTGATTATGGCTGTCAAACCTAAACCAAACGTTGTGCACTCAAATCTTTTGCTGTATTTAGTTTATTTTGGCATCCGGATGATGATTCTAGCATGAAATTGCTTGGGCACCTGTTAATTTTTAAGATTTTGACACATTCAGCTCAAATGTACAATCATGCGCTAAAAACGCATTTAAAGCAATAAAAAGGTGATTATGGCTGTCAAACCTAAACCAAAACGTTGTGCACTCAAATCTTTTGCTGTATTTAGTTTATTTGGCATCCGGATGATGATTCTAGCATGAAATTGCTTGGGCACCTGTTAATTTTTAAGATTTTGACACATTCAGCTCAAATGTACACAATTGCTGATTATGGCTGTCAACTCTAAACCAAACGTTGTGCACTCAAATCTTTTGCTGTATTTAGTTTATTTTGGCATCCGGATGATGATTCTAGCATGAAATTGCTTGGGCACCTGTTAATTTTTAAGATTTTGACACATTCAGCTCAAATGTACAATCATGCGCTAAAAACGCATTTAAAGCAATAAAAAGGTGATTATGGCTGTCAAACCTAAACCAAACGTTGTGCACTCAAATCTTTTGCTGTATTTAGTTTATTTTGGCATCCGGATGATGATTCTAGCATGAAATTGCTTGGGCACCTGTTAATTTTTAAGATTTTGACACATTCAGCTCAAATGTACACAATTGCTGATTATGGGCTGTCAAATCTAAACCAAACGTTGTGCACTCAAATCTTTTGCTGTATTTAGTTTATTTTGGCATCCGGATGATGATTCTAGCATGAAATTGCTTGGGCACCTGTTAATTTTTAAGATTTTGACACATTCAGCTCAAATGTACAATCATGCGCTAAAAACGCATTTAAAGCAATAAAAAGGTGATTATGGCTGTCAAACCTAAACCAAACGTTGTGCACTCAAATCTTTTGCTGTATTTAGTTTATTTTGGCATCCGGATGATGATTCTAGCATGAAATTGCTTGGGCACCTGTTAATTTTTAAGATTTTGACACATTCAGCTCAAATGTACACAATTGCTGATTATGGCTGTCAAATCTAAACCAAACGTTGTGCACTCAAATCTTTTGCTGTATTTAGTTTATTTTGGCATCCGGATGATGATTCTCGCATGAAATTGCTTGGGCACCTGTTAATTTTTAAGATTTTGACACATTCAGCTCAAATGTACAATCATGCGCTAAAAAACGCATTTAAAGCAATAAAAAGGTGATTATGGCTGTCAAACCTAAACCAAACGTTGTGCACTCAAATCTTTTGCTGTATTTAGTTTATTTTGGCATCCGGATGATGATTCTAGCATGAAATTGCTTGGGCACCTGTTAATTTTTAAGATTTTGACACATTCAGCTCAAATGTACATCATGCGCTAAAAACGCATTTAAAGCAATAAAAGGTGATTATGGCTGTCAAACCTAAACCAAACGTTGTGCACTCAAATCTTTTGCTGTATTTAGTTTATTTTGGCATCCGGATGATGATTCTAGCATGAAATTGCTTGGGCACCTGTTAATTTTTAAGATTTTGACACATTCAGCTCAAATGTACACAATTGCTGATTTATGGCTGTCAAATCTAAACCAAACGTTGTGCACTCAAATCTTTTGCTGTATTTAGTTTATTTTGGCATCCGGATGATGATTCTAGCATGAAATTGCTTGGGCACCTGTTAATTTTTAAGATTTTGACACATTCAGCTCAAATGTACAATCATGCGCTAAAAACGCATTTAAAGCAATAAAAAGGTGATTATGGCTGTCAAACCTAAACCAAACGTTGTGCACTCAAATCTTTTGCTGTATTTAGTTTATTTTGGCATCCGGATGGATGATTCTAGCATGAAATTGCTTGGGCACCTGTTAATTTTTAAGATTTTGACACATTCAGCTCAAATGTACAACAATTGCTGATTATGGCTGTCAAATCTAAACCAAACGTTGTGCACTCAAATCTTTTGCTGTATTTAGTTTATTTTGGCATCCGGATGATGATTCTAGCATGAAATTGCTTGGGCACCTGTTAATTTTTAAGATTTTGACACATTCAGCTCAAATGTACAATCATGCGCTAAAACGCATTTAAAGCAATAAAAAGGTGATTATGGCTGTCAAACCCTAAACCAAACGTTGTGCACTCAAATCTTTTGCTGTATTTAGTTTATTTTGGCATCCGGATGATGATTCTAGCATGAAATTGCTTGGGCACCTGTTAATTTTTAAGATTTTGACACATTCAGCTCAAATGTACACAATTGCTGATTATGGCTGTCAAATCTAAACCAAACGTTGTGCACTCAAATCTTTTGCTGTATTTAGTTTATTTTGGCATCCGGATGATGATTCTCAGCATGAAATTGCTTGGGCACCTGTTAATTTTTAAGATTTTGACACATTCAGCTCAAATGTACAATCATGCGCTAAAAACGCATTTAAAGCAATAAAAAGGTGATTATGGCTGTCAAACCTAAACCAAACGTTGTGCACTCAAATCTTTTGCTGTATTTAGTTTATTTTGGCATCCGGATGATGATTCTAGCATGAAATTGCTTGGGCACCTGTTAATTTTTAAGATTTTGACACATTCAGCTCAAAGTACAATCATGCGCTAAAAACGCATTTAAAGCAATAAAAAGGTGATTATGGCTGTCAAACCTAAACCAAACGTTGTGCACTCAAATCTTTTGCTGTATTTAGTTTATTTTGGCATCCGGATGATGATTCTAGCATGAAATTGCTTGGGCACCTGTTAATTTTTAAGATTTTGACACATTCAGCTCAAATGTACACAATTGCTGATTATGGCTGTCAAATCTAAACCAAACGTTGTGCACTCAAATCTTTTGCTGTATTTAGTTTATTTTGGCATCCGGATGATGATTCTAGCATGAAATTGCTTGGGCACCTGTTAATTTTTAAGATTTTGACACATTCAGCTCAAATGTACAATCATGCGCTAAAAACGCATTTAAAGCAATAAAAAGGTGATTATGGCTGTCAAACCTAAACCAAACGTTGTGCACTCAAATCTTTTGCTGTATTTAGTTTATTTTGGCATCCGGATGATGATTCTAGCATGAAATTGCTTGGGCACCTGTTAATTTTTAAGATTTTGACACATTCAGCTCAAATGTACACAATTGCTGATTATGGCTGTCAAATCTAAACCAAACGTTGTGCACTCAAATCTTTTGCTGTATTTAGTTTATTTTGGCATCCGGATGATGATTCTAGAATGAAATTGCTTGGGCACCTGTTAATTTTTAAGATTTTGACACATTCAGCTCAAATGTACAATCATGCGCTAAAAACGCATTTAAAGCAATAAAAAGGTGATTATGGCTGTCAAACCTAAACCAAACGTTGTGCACTCAAATCTTTTGCTGTATTTAGTTTATTTTGGCATCCGGATGATGATTCTAGCATGAAATTGCTTGGGCACCTGTTAATTTTTAAGATTTTGACACATTCAGCTCAAATGTACAATCATGCGCTAAAAACGCATTTAAAGCAATAAAAAGGTGATTATGGCTGTCAAACCTAAACCAAACGTTGTGCACTCAAATCTTTTGCTGTATTTAGTTTATTTTGTCATCCGGATGATGATTCTAGCATGAAATTGCTTGGGCACCTGTTAATTTTTAAGATTTTGACACATTCAGCTCAAATGTACACAATTGCTGATTATGGCTGTCAAATCTAAACCAAACGTTGTGCACTCAAATCTTTTGCTGTATTTAGTTTATTTTGGCATCCGGATGATGATTCTAGCATGAAATTGCTTGGGCACCTGTTAATTTTTAAGATTTTGACACATTCAGCTCAAATGTACAATCATGCGCTAAAAACGCATTTAAAGCAATAAAAAGGTGATTATGGCTGTCAAACCTAAACCAAACGTTGTGCACTCAAATCTTTTGCTGTATTTAGTTTATTTTGGCATCCGGATGATGATTCTAGCATGAAATTGCTTGGGCACCTGTTAATTTTTAAGATTTTGACACATTCAGCTCAAATGTACACAATTGCTGATTATGGCTGTCAAATCTAAACCAAACGTTGTGCACTCAAATCTTTTGCTGTATTTAGTTTATTTTGGCATCCGGATGATGATTCTAGCATGAAATTGCTTGGGCACCTGTTAATTTTTAAGATTTTGACACATTCAGCTCAAATGTACAATCATGCGCTAAAAACGCATTTAAAGCAATAAAAAGGTGATTATGGCTGTCAAACCTAAACCAAACGTTGTGCACTCAAATCTTTTGCTGTATTTAGTTTATTTTGGCATCCGGATGATGATTCTAGCATGAAATTGCTTGGGCACCTGTTAATTTTTAAGATTTTGACACATTCAGCTCAAATGTACACAATTGCTGATTATGGCTGTCAAATCTAAACCAAACGTTGTGCACTCAAATCTTTTGCTGTATTTAGTTTATTTTGGCATCCGGATGATGATTCTAGCATGAAATTGCTTGGGCACCTGTTAATTTTTAAGATTTTGACACATTCAGCTCAAATGTACAATCATGCGCTAAAAACGCATTTAAAGCACTAAAAAGGTGATTATGGCTGTCAAACCTAAACCAAACGTTGTGCACTCAAATCTTTTGCTGTATTTAGTTTATTTTGGCATCCGGATGATGATTCTAGCATGAAATTGCTTGGGCACCTGTTAATTTTTAAGATTTTGACACATTCAGCTCAAATGTACACAATTGCTGATTATGGCTGTCAAATCTAAACCAAACGTTGTGCACTCAAATCTTTTGCTGTATTTAGTTTATTTTGGCATCCGGATGATGATTCTAGCATGAAATTGCTTGGGCACCTGTTAATTTTTAAGATTTTGACACATTCAGCTCAAATGTACAATCATGCGCTAAAAACGCATTTAAAGCAATAAAAAGGTGATTATGGCTGTCAAACCTAAACCAAACGTTGTGCACTCAAATCTTTTGCTGTATTTAGTTTATTTTGGCATCCGGATGATGATTCTAGCATGAAATTGCTTGGGCACCTGTTAATTTTTAAGATTTTGACACATTCAGCTCAAATGTACACAATTGCTGATTATGGCTGTCAAATCTAAACCAAACGTTGTGCACTCAAATCTTTTGCTGTATTTAGTTTATTTTGGCATCCGGATGATGATTCTAGCATGAAATTGCTTGGGCACCTGTTAATTTTTAAGATTTTGACACATTCAGCTCAAATGTACAATCATGCGCTAAAAACGCATTTAAAGCAATAAAAAGGTGATTATGGCTGTCAAACCTAAACCAAACGTTGTGCACTCAAATCTTTTGCTGTATTTAGTTTATTTTGGCATCCGGATGATGATTCTAGCATGAAATTGCTTGGGCACCTGTTAATTTTTAAGATTTTGACACATTCAGCTCAAATGTACACAATTGCTGATTATGGCTGTCAAATCTAAACCAAACGTTGTGCACTCAAATCTTTTGCTGTATTTAGTTTATTTTGGCATCCGGATGATGATTCTAGCATGAAATTGCTTGGGCACCTGTTAATTTTTAAGATTTTGACACATTCAGCTCAAATGTACAATCATGCGCTAAAAACGCATTTAAAGCAATAAAAAGGTGATTATGGCTGTCAAACCTAAACCAAACGTTGTGCACTCAAATCTTTTGCTGTATTTAGTTTATTTTGGCATCCGGATGATGATTCTAGCATGAAATTGCTTGGGCACCTGTTAATTTTTAAGATTTTGACACATTCAGCTCAAATGTACACAATTGCTGATTATGGCTGTCAAATCTAAACCAAACGTTGTGCACTCAAATCTTTTGCTGTATTTAGTTTATTTTGGCATCCGGATGATGATTCTAGCATGAAATTGCTTGGGCACCTGTTAATTTTTAAGATTTTGACACATTCAGCTCAAATGTACAATCATGCGCTAAAAACGCATTTAAAGCAATAAAAAGGTGATTATGGCTGTCAAACCTAAACCAAACGTTGTGCACTCAAATCTTTTGCTGTATTTAGTTTATTTTGGCATCCGGATGATGATTCTAGCATGAAATTGCTTGGGCACCTGTTAATTTTTAAGATTTTGACACATTCAGCTCAAATGTACACAATTGCTGATTATGGCTGTCAAATCTAAACCAAACGTTGTGCACTCAAATCTTTTGCTGTATTTAGTTTATTTTGGCATCCGGATGATGATTCTAGCATGAAATTGCTTGGGCACCTTTTAATTTTTAAGATTTTGACACATTCAGCTCAAATGTACAATCATGCGCTAAAAACGCATTTAAAGCAATAAAAAGGTGATTATGGCTGTCAAACCTAAACCAAACGTTGTGCACTCAAATCTTTTGCTGTATTTAGTTTATTTTGGCATCCGGATGATGATTCTAGCATGAAATTGCTTGGGCACCTGTTAATTTTTTAAGATTTTGACACATTCAGCTCAAATGTACACAATTGCTGATTATGGCTGTCAAATCTAAACCAAACGTTGTGCACTCAAATCTTTTGCTGTATTTAGTTTATTTTGGCATCCGGATGATGATTCTAGCATGAAATTGTTGGGCACCTGTTAATTTTTAAGATTTTGACACATTCAGCTCAAATGTACACAATTGCTGATTATGGCTGTCAAATCTAAACCAAACGTTGTGCACTCAAATCTTTTGCTGTATTTAGTTTATTTTGGCATCCGGATGATGATTCTAGCATGAAATTGCTTGGGCACCTGTTAATTTTTAAGATTTTGACACATTCAGCTCAAATGTACAATCATGCGCTAAAAACGCATTTAAAGCAATAAAAAGGTGATTATGGCTGTCAAACCTAAACCAAACGTTGTGCACTCAAATCTTTTGCTGTATTTAGTTTATTTTGGCATCCGGATGATGATTCTAGCATGAAATTGCTTGGGCACCTGTTAATTTTTAAGATTTTGACACATTCAGCTCAAATGTACACAATTGCTGATTATGGCTGTCAAATCTAAACCAAACGTTGTGCACTCAAATCTTTTGCTGTATTTAGTTTATTTTGGCATCCGGATGATGATTCTAGCATGAAATTGCTTGGGCACCTGTTAATTTTTAAGATTTTGACACATTCAGCTCAAATGTACAATCATGCGCTAAAAACGCATTTAAAGCAATAAAAAGGTGATTATGGCTATCAAACCTAAACCAAACGTTGTGCACTCAAATCTTTTGCTGTATTTAGTTTATTTTGGCATCCGGATGATGATTCTAGCATGAAATTGCTTGGGCACCTGTTAATTTTTAAGATTTTGACACATTCAGCTCAAATGTACACAATTGCTGATTATGGCTGTCAAATCTAAACCAAACGTTGTGCACTCAAATCTTTTGCTGTATTTAGTTTATTTTGGCATCCGGATGATGATTCTAGCATGAAATTGCTTGGGCACCTGTTAATTTTTAAGATTTTGACACATTCAGCTCAAATGTACAATCATGCGCTAAAAACGCATTTAAAGCAATAAAAAGGTGATTATGGCTGTCAAACCTAAACCAAACGTTGTGCACTCAAATCTTTTGCTGTATTTAGTTTATTTTGGCATCCGGATGATGATTCTAGCATGAAATTGCTTGGGCACCTGTTAATTTTTAAGATTTTGACACATTCAGCTCAAATGTACACAATTGCTGATTATGGCTGTCAAATCTAAACCAAACGTTGTGCACTCAAATCTTTTGCTGTATTTAGTTTATTTTGGCATCCGGATGATGATTCTAGCATGAAATTGCTTGGGCACCTGTTAATTTTTAAGATTTTGACACATTCAGCTCAAATGTACAATCATGCGCTAAAAACGCATTTAAAGCAATAAAAAGGTGATTATGGCTGTCAAACCTAAACCAAACGTTGTGCACTAAAATCTTTTGCTGTATTTAGTTTATTTTGGCATCCGGATGATGATTCTAGCATGAAATTGCTTGGGCACCTTTTAATTTTTAAGATTTTGACACATTCAGCTCAAATGTACAATCATGCGCTAAAAACGCATTTAAAGCAATAAAAAGGTGATTATGGCTGTCAAACCTAAACCAAACGTTGTGCACTCAAATCTTTTGCTGTATTTAGTTTATTTTGGCATCCGGATGATGATTCTAGCATGAAATTGCTTGGGCACCTGTTAATTTTTTAAGATTTTGACACATTCAGCTCAAATGTACACAATTGCTGATTATGGCTGTCAAATCTAAACCAAACGTTGTGCACTCAAATCTTTTGCTGTATTTAGTTTATTTTGGCATCCGGATGATGATTCTAGCATGAAATTGCTTGGGCACCTGTTAATTTTTAAGATTTTGACACATTCAGCTCAAATGTACAATCATGCGCTAAAAACGCATTTAAAGCAATAAAAAGGTGATTATGGCTGTCAAACCTAAACCAAACGTTGTGCACTCAAATCTTTTGCTGTATTTAGTTTATTTTGGCATCCGGATGATGATTCTAGCATGAAATTGCTTGGGCACCTGTTAATTTTTAAGATTTTGACACATTCAGCTCAAATGTACACAATTGCTGATTATGGCTGTCAAATCTAAACCAAACGTTGTGCACTCAAATCTTTTGCTGTATTTAGTTTATTTTGGCATCCGGATGATGATTCTAGCATGAAATTGCTTGGGCACCTTTTAATTTTTAAGATTTTGACACATTCAGCTCAAATGTACAATCATGCGCTAAAAACGCATTTAAAGCAATAAAAAGGTGATTATGGCTGTCAAACCTAAACCAAACGTTGTGCACTCAAATCTTTTGCTGTATTTAGTTTATTTTGGCATCCGGATGATGATTCTAGCATGAAATTGCTTGGGCACCTGTTAATTTTTTAAGATTTTGACACATTCAGCTCAAATGTACACAATTGCTGATTATGGCTGTCAAATCTAAACCAAACGTTGTGCACTCAAATCTTTTGCTGTATTTAGTTTATTTTGGCATCCGGATGATGATTCTAGCATGAAATTGCTTGGGCACCTGTTAATTTTTAAGATTTTGACACATTCAGCTCAAATGTACAATCATGCGCTAAAAACGCATTTAAAGCAATAAAAAGGTGATTATGGCTGTCAAACCTAAACCAAACGTTGTGCACTCAAATATTTTGCTGTATTTAGTTTATTTTGGCATCCGGATGATGATTCTAGCATGAAATTGCTTGGGCACCTGTTAATTTTTAAGATTTTGACACATTCAGCTCAAATGTACACAATTGCTGATTATGGCTGTCAAATCTAAACCAAACGTTGTGCACTCAAATCTTTTGCTGTATTTAGTTTATTTTGGCATCCGGATGATGATTCTAGCATGAAATTGCTTGGGCACCTGTTAATTTTTAAGATTTTGACACATTCAGCTCAAATGTACAATCATGCGCTAAAAACGCATTTAAAGCAATAAAAAGGTGATTATGGCTGTCAAACCTAAACCAAACGTTGTGCACTCAAATCTTTTGCTGTATTTAGTTTATTTTGGCATCCGGATGATGATTCTAGCATGAAATTGCTTGGGCACCTGTTAATTTTTAAGATTTTGACACATTCAGCTCAAATGTACAATCATGCGCTAAAAACGCATTTAAAGCAATAAAAAGGTGATTATGGCTGTCAAACCTAAACCAAACGTTGTGCACTCAAATCTTTTGCTGTATTTAGTTTATTTTGGCATCCGGATGATGATTCTAGCATGAAATTGCTTGGGCACCTGTTAATTTTTAAGATTTTGACACATTCAGCTCAAATGTACACAATTGCTGATTATGGCTGTCAAATCTAAACCAAACGTTGTGCACTCAAATCTTTTGCTGTATTTAGTTTATTTTGGCATCCGGATGATGATTCTAGCATGAAATTGCTTGGGCACCTGTTAATTTTTAAGATTTTGACACATTCAGCTCAAATGTACAATCATGCGCTAAAAACGCATTTAAAGCAATAAAAAGGTGATTATGGCTGTCAAACCTAAACCAAACGTTGTGCACTAAAATCTTTTGCTGTATTTAGTTTATTTTGGCATCCGGATGATGATTCTAGCATGAAATTGCTTGGGCACCTGTTAATTTTTAAGATTTTGACACATTCAGCTCAAATGTACACAATTGCTGATTATGGCTGTCAAATCTAAACCAAACGTTGTGCACTCAAATCTTTTGCTGTATTTAGTTTATTTTGGCATCCGGATGATGATTCTAGCATGAAATTGCTTGGGCACCTGTTAATTTTTAAGATTTTGACACATTCAGCTCAAATGTACAATCATGCGCTACAAACGCATTTAAAGAAATAAAAAGGTGATTATGGCTGTCAAACCTAAACCAAACGTTGTGCACTCAAATCTTTTGCTATATTTAGTTTATTTTGGCATCCGGATGATGATTCTAGCATGAAATTGCTTGGGCACCTGTTAATTTTTAAGATTTTGACACATTCAGCTCAAATGTACACAATTGCTGATTATGGCTGTCAAATCTAAACCAAACGTTGTGCACTCAAATCTTTTGCTGTATTTAGTTTATTTTGGCATCCGGATGATGATTCTAGCATGAAATTGCTTGGGCACCTGTTAATTTTTAAGATTTTGACACATTCAGCTCAAATGTACAATCATGCGCTAAAAACGCATTTAAAGCAATAAAAAGGTGATTATGGCTGTCAAACCTAAACCAAACGTTGTGCACTCAAATCTTTTGCTGTATTTAGTTTATTTTGGCATCCGGATGATGATTCTAGCATGAAATTGCTTGGGCACCTGTTAATTTTTAAGATTTTGACACATTCAGCTCAAATGTACACAATTGCTGATTATGGCTGTCAAATCTTAACCAAACGTTGTGCACTCAAATCTTTTGCTGTATTTAGTTTATTTTGGCATCCGGATGATGATTCTAGCATGAAATTGCTTGGGCACCTGTTAATTTTTAAGATTTTGACACATTCAGCTCAAATGTACACAATTGCTGATTATGGCTGTCAAATCTAAACCAAACGTTGTGCACTCAAATCTTTTGCTGTATTTAGTTTATTTTGGCATCCGGATGATGATTCTAGCATGAAATTGCTTGGGCACCTGTTAATTTTTAAGATTTTGACACATTCAGCTCAAATGTACAATCATGCGCTAAAAACGCATTTAAAGCAATAAAAAGGTGATTATGGCTATCAAACCTAAACCAAACGTTGTGCACTCAAATCTTTTGCTGTATTTAGTTTATTTTGGCATCCGGATGATGATTCTAGCATGAAATTGCTTGGGCACCTGTTAATTTTTAAGATTTTGACACATTCAGCTCAAATGTACACAATTGCTGATTATGGCTGTCAAATCTAAACCAAACGTTGTGCACTCAAATCTTTTGCTGTATTTAGTTTATTTTGGCATCCGGATGATGATTCTAGCATGAAATTGTTTGGGCACCTGTTAATTTTTAAGATTTTGACACATTCAGCTCAAATGTACAATCATGCGCTAAAAACGCATTTAAAGCAATAAAAAGGTGATTATGGCTATCAAACCTAAACCAAACGTTGTGCACTCAAATCTTTTGCTGTATTTAGTTTATTTTGGCATCCGGATGATGATTCTAGCATGAAATTGCTTGGGCACCTGTTAATTTTTAAGATTTTGACACATTCAGCTCAAATGTACAATCATGCGCTAAAAACGCATTTAAAGCAATAAAAAGGTGATTATGGCTGTCAAACCTAAACCAAACGTTGTGCACTCAAATCTTTTGCTGTATTTAGTTTATTTTGGCATCCGGATGATGATTCTAGCATGAAATTGCTTGGGCACCTGTTAATTTTTAAGATTTTGACACATTCAGCTCAAATGTACACAATTGCTGATTATGGCTGTCAAATCTAAACCAAACGTTGTGCACTCAAATCTTTTGCTGTATTTAGTTTATTTTGGCATCCGGATGATGATTCTAGCATGAAATTGCTTGGGCACCTGTTAATTTTTAAGATTTTGACACATTCAGCTCAAATGTACAATCATGCGCTAAAAACGCATTTAAAGCAATAAAAAGGTGATTATGGCTGTCAAACCTAAACCAAACGTTGTGCACTCAAATCTTTTGCTGTATTTAGTTTATTTTGGCATCCGGATGATGATTCTAGCATGAAATTGCTTGGGCACCTGTTAATTTTTAAGATTTTGACACATTCAGCTCAAATGTACACAATTGCTGATTATGGCTGTCAAATCTAAACCAAACGTTGTGCACTCAAATCTTTTGCTGTATTTAGTTTATTTTGGCATCCGGATGATGATTCTAGCATGAAATTGCTTGGGCACCTGTTAATTTTTAAGATTTTGACAGATTCAGCTCAAATGTACAATCATGCGCTAAAAACGCATTTAAAGCAATAAAAAGGTGATTATGGCTGTCAAACCTAAACCAAACGTTGTGCACTCAAATATTTTGCTGTATTTAGTTTATTTTGGCATCCGGATGATGATTCTAGCATGAAATTGCTTGGGCACCTGTTAATTTTTAAGATTTTGACACATTCAGCTCAAATGTACACAATTGCTGATTATGGCTGTCAAATCTAAACCAAACGTTGTGCACTCAAATCTTTTGCTGTATTTAGTTTATTTTGGCATCCGGATGATGATTCTAGCATGAAATTGCTTGGGCACCTGTTAATTTTTAAGATTTTGACACATTCAGCTCAAATGTACAATCATGCGCTACAAACGCATTTAAAGAAATAAAAAGGTGATTATGGCTGTCAAACCTAAACCAAACGTTGTGCACTCAAATCTTTTGCTATATTTAGTTTATTTTGGCATCCGGATGATGATTCTAGCATGAAATTGCTTGGGCACCTGTTAATTTTTAAGATTTTGACACATTCAGCTCAAATGTACACAATTGCTGATTATGGCTGTCAAATCTAAACCAAACGTTGTGCACTCAAATCTTTTGCTGTATTTAGTTTATTTTGGCATCCGGATGATGATTCTAGCATGAAATTGCTTGGGCACCTGTTAATTTTTAAGATTTTGACACATTCAGCTCAAATGTACAATCATGCGCTAAAAACGCATTTAAAGCAATAAAAAGGTGATTATGGCTGTCAAACCTAAACCAAACGTTGTGCACTCAAATCTTTTGCTGTATTTAGTTTATTTTGGCATCCGGATGATGATTCTAGCATGAAATTGCTTGGGCACCTGTTAATTTTTAAGATTTTGACACATTCAGCTCAAATGTACACAATTGCTGATTATGGCTGTCAAATCTTAACCAAACGTTGTGCACTCAAATCTTTTGCTGTATTTAGTTTATTTTGGCATCCGGATGATGATTCTAGCATGAAATTGCTTGGGCACCTGTTAATTTTTAAGATTTTGACACATTCAGCTCAAATGTACACAATTGCTGATTATGGCTGTCAAATCTAAACCAAACGTTGTGCACTCAAATCTTTTGCTGTATTTAGTTTATTTTGGCATCCGGATGATGATTCTAGCATGAAATTGCTTGGGCACCTGTTAATTTTTAAGATTTTGACACATTCAGCTCAAATGTACAATCATGCGCTAAAAACGCATTTAAAGCAATAAAAAGGTGATTATGGCTATCAAACCTAAACCAAACGTTGTGCACTCAAATCTTTTGCTGTATTTAGTTTATTTTGGCATCCGGATGATGATTCTAGCATGAAATTGCTTGGGCACCTGTTAATTTTTAAGATTTTGACACATTCAGCTCAAATGTACAATCATGCGCTAAAAACGCATTTAAAGCAATAAAAAGGTGATTATGGCTGTCAAACCTAAACCAAACGTTGTGCACTCAAATCTTTTGCTGTATTTAGTTTATTTTGGCATCCGGATGATGATTCTAGCATGAAATTGCTTGGGCACCTGTTAATTTTTAAGATTTTGACACATTCAGCTCAAATGTACACAATTGCTGATTATGGCTGTCAAATCTAAACCAAACGTTGTGCACTCAAATCTTTTGCTGTATTTAGTTTATTTTGGCATCCGGATGATGATTCTAGCATGAAATTGCTTGGGCACCTGTTAATTTTTAAGATTTTGACACATTCAGCTCAAATGTACAATCATGCGCTAAAAACGCATTTAAAGCAATAAAAAGGTGATTATGGCTGTCAAACCTAAACCAAACGTTGTGCACTCAAATCTTTTGCTGTATTTAGTTTATTTTGGCATCCGGATGATGATTCTAGCATGAAATTGCTTGGGCACCTGTTAATTTTTAAGATTTTGACACATTCAGCTCAAATGTACACAATTGCTGATTATGGCTGTCAAATCTAAACCAAACGTTGTGCACTCAAATCTTTTGCTGTATTTAGTTTATTTTGGCATCCGGATGATGATTCTAGCATGAAATTGCTTGGGCACCTGTTAATTTTTAAGATTTTGACAGATTCAGCTCAAATGTACAATCATGCGCTAAAAACGCATTTAAAGCAATAAAAAGGTGATTATGGCTGTCAAACCTAAACCAAACGTTGTGCACTCAAATATTTTGCTGTATTTAGTTTATTTTGGCATCCGGATGATGATTCTAGCATGAAATTGCTTGGGCACCTGTTAATTTTTAAGATTTTGACACATTCAGCTCAAATGTACACAATTGCTGATTATGGCTGTCAAATCTAAACCAAACGTTGTGCACTCAAATCTTTTGCTGTATTTAGTTTATTTTGGCATCCGGATGATGATTCTAGCATGAAATTGCTTGGGCACCTGTTAATTTTTAAGATTTTGACACATTCAGCTCAAATGTACAATCATGCGCTACAAACGCATTTAAAGAAATAAAAAGGTGATTATGGCTGTCAAACCTAAACCAAACGTTGTGCACTCAAATCTTTTGCTATATTTAGTTTATTTTGGCATCCGGATGATGATTCTAGCATGAAATTGCTTGGGCACCTGTTAATTTTTAAGATTTTGACACATTCAGCTCAAATGTACACAATTGCTGATTATGGCTGTCAAATCTAAACCAAACGTTGTGCACTCAAATCTTTTGCTGTATTTAGTTTATTTTGGCATCCGGATGATGATTCTAGCATGAAATTGCTTGGGCACCTGTTAATTTTTAAGATTTTGACACATTCAGCTCAAATGTACAATCATGCGCTAAAAACGCATTTAAAGCAATAAAAAGGTGATTATGGCTGTCAAACCTAAACCAAACGTTGTGCACTCAAATCTTTTGCTGTATTTAGTTTATTTTGGCATCCGGATGATGATTCTAGCATGAAATTGCTTGGGCACCTGTTAATTTTTAAGATTTTGACACATTCAGCTCAAATGTACACAATTGCTGATTATGGCTGTCAAATCTTAACCAAACGTTGTGCACTCAAATCTTTTGCTGTATTTAGTTTATTTTGGCATCCGGATGATGATTCTAGCATGAAATTGCTTGGGCACCTGTTAATTTTTAAGATTTTGACACATTCAGCTCAAATGTACACAATTGCTGATTATGGCTGTCAAATCTAAACCAAACGTTGTGCACTCAAATCTTTTGCTGTATTTAGTTTATTTTGGCATCCGGATGATGATTCTAGCATGAAATTGCTTGGGCACCTGTTAATTTTTAAGATTTTGACACATTCAGCTCAAATGTACAATCATGCGCTAAAAACGCATTTAAAGCAATAAAAAGGTGATTATGGCTATCAAACCTAAACCAAACGTTGTGCACTCAAATCTTTTGCTGTATTTAGTTTATTTTGGCATCCGGATGATGATTCTAGCATGAAATTGCTTGGGCACCTGTTAATTTTTAAGATTTTGACACATTCAGCTCAAATGTACACAATTGCTGATTATGGCTGTCAAATCTAAACCAAACGTTGTGCACTCAAATCTTTTGCTGTATTTAGTTTATTTTGGCATCCGGATGATGATTCTAGCATGAAATTGCTTGGGCACCTGTTAATTTTTAAGATTTTGACACATTCAGCTCAAATGTACAATCATGCGCTAAAAACGCATTTAAAGCAATAAAAAGGTGATTATGGCTGTCAAACCTAAACCAAACGTTGTGCACTCAAATCTTTTGCTGTATTTAGTTTATTTTGGCATCCGGATGATGATTCTAGCATGAAATTGCTTGGGCACCTGTTAATTTTTAAGATTTTGACACATTCAGCTCAAATGTACACAATTGCTGATTATGGCTGTCAAATCTAAACCAAACGTTGTGCACTCAAATCTTTTGCTGTATTTAGTTTATTTTGGCATCCGGATGATGATTCTAGCATGAAATTGCTTGGGCACCTGTTAATTTTTAAGATTTTGACACATTCAGCTCAAATGTACAATCATGCGCTAAAAACGCATTTAAAGCAATAAAAAGGTGATTATGGCTGTCAAACCTAAACCAAACGTTGTGCACTCAAATCTTTTGCTGTATTTAGTTTATTTTGGCATCCGGATGATGATTCTAGCATGAAATTGCTTGGGCACCTGTTAATTTTTAAGATTTTGACACATTCAGCTCAAATGTACACAATTGCTGATTATGGCTGTCAAATCTAAACCAAACGTTGTGCACTCAAATCTTTTGCTGTATTTAGTTTATTTTGGCATCCGGATGATGATTCTAGCATGAAATTGCTTGGGCACCTGTTAATTTTTAAGATTTTGACAGATTCAGCTCAAATGTACAATCATGCGCTAAAAACGCATTTAAAGCAATAAAAAGGTGATTATGGCTGTCAAACCTAAACCAAACGTTGTGCACTCAAATATTTTGCTGTATTTAGTTTATTTTGGCATCCGGATGATGATTCTAGCATGAAATTGCTTGGGCACCTGTTAATTTTTAAGATTTTGACACATTCAGCTCAAATGTACACAATTGCTGATTATGGCTGTCAAATCTAAACCAAACGTTGTGCACTCAAATCTTTTGCTGTATTTAGTTTATTTTGGCATCCGGATGATGATTCTAGCATGAAATTGCTTGGGCACCTGTTAATTTTTAAGATTTTGACACATTCAGCTCAAATGTACAATCATGCGCTAAAAACGCATTTAAAGCAATAAAAAGGTGATTATGGCTGTCAAACCTAAACCAAACGTTGTGCACTCAAATCTTTTGCTGTATTTAGTTTATTTTGGCATCCGGATGATGATTCTAGCATGAAATTGCTTGGGCACCTGTTAATTTTTAAGATTTTGACACATTCAGCTCAAATGTACAATCATGCGCTAAAAACGCATTTAAAGCAATAAAAAGGTGATTATGGCTGTCAAACCTAAACCAAACGTTGTGCACTCAAATCTTTTGCTGTATTTAGTTTATTTTGGCATCCGGATGATGATTCTAGCATGAAATTGCTTGGGCACCTGTTAATTTTTAAGATTTTGACACATTCAGCTCAAATGTACACAATTGCTGATTATGGCTGTCAAATCTAAACCAAACGTTGTGCACTCAAATCTTTTGCTGTATTTAGTTTATTTTGGCATCCGGATGATGATTCTAGCATGAAATTGCTTGGGCACCTGTTAATTCTTAAGATTTTGACACATTCAGCTCAAATGTACAATCATGCGCTAAAAACGCATTTAAAGCAATAAAAAGGTGATTATGGCTGTCAAACCTAAACCAAACGTTGTGCACTAAAATCTTTTGCTGTATTTAGTTTATTTTGGCATCCGGATGATGATTCTAGCATGAAATTGCTTGGGCACCTGTTAATTTTTAAGATTTTGACACATTCAGCTCAAATGTACACAATTGCTGATTATGGCTGTCAAATCTAAACCAAACGTTGTGCACTCAAATCTTTTGCTGTATTTAGTTTATTTTGGCATCCGGATGATGATTCTAGCATGAAATTGCTTGGGCACCTGTTAATTTTTAAGATTTTGACACATTCAGCTCAAATGTACAATCATGCGCTACAAACGCATTTAAAGAAATAAAAAGGTGATTATGGCTGTCAAACCTAAACCAAACGTTGTGCACTAAAATCTTTTGCTGTATTTAGTTTATTTTGGCATCCGGATGATGATTCTAGCATGAAATTGCTTGGGCACCTTTTAATTTTTAAGATTTTGACACATTCAGCTCAAATGTACAATCATGCGCTAAAAACGCATTTAAAGCAATAAAAAGGTGATTATGGCTGTCAAACCTAAACCAAACGTTGTGCACTCAAATCTTTTGCTGTATTTAGTTTATTTTGGCATCCGGATGATGATTCTAGCATGAAATTGCTTGGGCACCTGTTAATTTTTAAGATTTTGACACATTCAGCTCAAATGTACACAATTGCTGATTATGGCTGTCAAATCTAAACCAAACGTTGTGCACTCAAATCTTTTGCTGTATTTAGTTTATTTTGGCATCCGGATGATGATTCTAGCATGAAATTGCTTGGGCACCTGTTAATTTTTAAGATTTTGACACATTCAGCTCAAATGTACAATCATGCGCTACAAACGCATTTAAAGAAATAAAAAGGTGATTATGGCTGTCAAACCTAAACCAAACGTTGTGCACTAAAATCTTTTGCTGTATTTAGTTTATTTTGGCATCCGGATGATGATTCTAGCATGAAATTGCTTGGGCACCTTTTAATTTTTAAGATTTTGACACATTCAGCTCAAATGTACAATCATGCGCTAAAAACGCATTTAAAGCAATAAAAAGGTGATTATGGCTGTCAAACCTAAACCAAACGTTGTGCACTCAAATCTTTTGCTGTATTTAGTTTATTTTGGCATCCGGATGATGATTCTAGCATGAAATTGCTTGGGCACCTGTTAATTTTTTAAGATTTTGACACATTCAGCTCAAATGTACACAATTGCTGATTATGGCTGTCAAATCTAAACCAAACGTTGTGCACTCAAATCTTTTGCTGTATTTAGTTTATTTTGGCATCCGGATGATGATTCTAGCATGAAATTGCTTGGGCACCTGTTAATTTTTAAGATTTTGACACATTCAGCTCAAATGTACAATCATGCGCTAAAAACGCATTTAAAGCAATAAAAAGGTGATTATGGCTGTCAAACCTAAACCAAACGTTGTGCACTCAAATCTTTTGCTGTATTTAGTTTATTTTGGCATCCGGATGATGATTCTAGCATGAAATTGCTTGGGCACCTGTTAATTTTTAAGATTTTGACACATTCAGCTCAAATGTACACAATTGCTGATTATGGCTGTCAAATCTAAACCAAACGTTGTGCACTCAAATCTTTTGCTGTATTTAGTTTATTTTGGCATCCGGATGATGATTCTAGCATGAAATTGCTTGGGCACCTGTTAATTTTTAAGATTTTGACACATTCAGCTCAAATGTACAATCATGCGCTAAAAACGCATTTAAAGCAATAAAAAGGTGATTATGGCTGTCAAACCTAAACCAAACGTTGTGCACTCAAATCTTTTGCTGTATTTAGTTTATTTTGGCATCCGGATGATGATTCTAGCATGAAATTGCTTGGGCACCTGTTAATTTTTAAGATTTTGACACATTCAGCTCAAATGTACACAATTGCTGATTATGGCTGTCAAATCTAAACCAAACGTTGTGCACTCAAATCTTTTGCTGTATTTAGTTTATTTTGGCATCCGGATGATGATTCTAGCATGAAATTGCTTGGGCACCTGTTAATTTTTAAGATTTTGACACATTCAGCTCAAATGTACAATCATGCGCTAAAAACGCATTTAAAGCAATAAAAAGGTGATTATGGCTGTCAAACCTAAACCAAACGTTGTGCACTCAAATATTTTGCTGTATTTAGTTTATTTTGGCATCCGGATGATGATTCTAGCATGAAATTGCTTGGGCACCTGTTAATTTTTAAGATTTTGACACATTCAGCTCAAATGTACACAATTGCTGATTATGGCTGTCAAATCTAAACCAAACGTTGTGCACTCAAATCTTTTGCTGTATTTAGTTTATTTTGGCATCCGGATGATGATTCTAGCATGAAATTGCTTGGGCACCTGTTAATTTTTAAGATTTTGACACATTCAGCTCAAATGTACAATCATGCGCTAAAAACGCATTTAAAGCAATAAAAAGGTGATTATGGCTGTCAAACCTAAACCAAACGTTGTGCACTAAAATCTTTTGCTGTATTTAGTTTATTTTGGCATCCGGATGATGATTCTAGCATGAAATTGCTTGGGCACCTGTTAATTTTTAAGATTTTGACACATTCAGCTCAAATGTACACAATTGCTGATTATGGCTGTCAAATCTAAACCAAACGTTGTGCACTCAAATCTTTTGCTGTATTTAGTTTATTTTGGCATCCGGATGATGATTCTAGCATGAAATTGCTTGGGCACCTGTTAATTTTTAAGATTTTGACACATTCAGCTCAAATGTACAATCATGCGCTACAAACGCATTTAAAGAAATAAAAAGGTGATTATGGCTGTCAAACCTAAACCAAACGTTGTGCACTAAAATCTTTTGCTGTATTTAGTTTATTTTGGCATCCGGATGATGATTCTAGCATGAAATTGCTTGGGCACCTTTTAATTTTTAAGATTTTGACACATTCAGCTCAAATGTACAATCATGCGCTAAAAACGCATTTAAAGCAATAAAAAGGTGATTATGGCTGTCAAACCTAAACCAAACGTTGTGCACTCAAATCTTTTGCTGTATTTAGTTTATTTTGGCATCCGGATGATGATTCTAGCATGAAATTGCTTGGGCACCTGTTAATTTTTAAGATTTTGACACATTCAGCTCAAATGTACACAATTGCTGATTATGGCTGTCAAATCTAAACCAAACGTTGTGCACTCAAATCTTTTGCTGTATTTAGTTTATTTTGGCATCCGGATGATGATTCTAGCATGAAATTGCTTGGGCACCTGTTAATTTTTAAGATTTTGACACATTCAGCTCAAATGTACAATCATGCGCTACAAACGCATTTAAAGAAATAAAAAGGTGATTATGGCTGTCAAACCTAAACCAAACGTTGTGCACTAAAATCTTTTGCTGTATTTAGTTTATTTTGGCATCCGGATGATGATTCTAGCATGAAATTGCTTGGGCACCTTTTAATTTTTAAGATTTTGACACATTCAGCTCAAATGTACAATCATGCGCTAAAAACGCATTTAAAGCAATAAAAAGGTGATTATGGCTGTCAAACCTAAACCAAACGTTGTGCACTCAAATCTTTTGCTGTATTTAGTTTATTTTGGCATCCGGATGATGATTCTAGCATGAAATTGCTTGGGCACCTGTTAATTTTTTAAGATTTTGACACATTCAGCTCAAATGTACACAATTGCTGATTATGGCTGTCAAATCTAAACCAAACGTTGTGCACTCAAATCTTTTGCTGTATTTAGTTTATTTTGGCATCCGGATGATGATTCTAGCATGAAATTGCTTGGGCACCTTTTAATTTTTAAGATTTTGACACATTCAGCTCAAATGTACAATCATGCGCTAAAAACGCATTTAAAGCAATAAAAAGGTGATTATGGCTGTCAAACCTAAACCAAACGTTGTGCACTCAAATCTTTTGCTGTATTTAGTTTATTTTGGCATCCGGATGATGATTCTAGCATGAAATTGCTTGGGCACCTGTTAATTTTTTAAGATTTTGACACATTCAGCTCAAATGTACACAATTGCTGATTATGGCTGTCAAATCTAAACCAAACGTTGTGCACTCAAATCTTTTGCTGTATTTAGTTTATTTTGGCATCCGGATGATGATTCTAGCATGAAATTGCTTGGGCACCTGTTAATTTTTAAGATTTTGACACATTCAGCTCAAATGTACAATCATGCGCTAAAAACGCATTTAAAGCAATAAAAAGGTGATTATGGCTGTCAAACCTAAACCAAACGTTGTGCACTCAAATCTTTTGCTGTATTTAGTTTATTTTGGCATCCGGATGATGATTCTAGCATGAAATTGCTTGGGCACCTGTTAATTTTTAAGATTTTGACACATTCAGCTCAAATGTACACAATTGCTGATTATGGCTGTCAAATCTAAACCAAACGTTGTGCACTCAAATCTTTTGCTGTATTTAGTTTATTTTGGCATCCGGATGATGATTCTAGCATGAAATTGCTTGGGCACCTGTTAATTTTTAAGATTTTGACACATTCAGCTCAAATGTACAATCATGCGCTAAAAACGCATTTAAAGCAATAAAAAGGTGATTATGGCTGTCAAACCTAAACCAAACGTTGTGCACTCAAATCTTTTGCTGTATTTAGTTTATTTTGGCATCCGGATGATGATTCTAGCATGAAATTGCTTGGGCACCTGTTAATTTTTAAGATTTTGACACATTCAGCTCAAATGTACACAATTGCTGATTATGGCTGTCAAATCTAAACCAAACGTTGTGCACTCAAATCTTTTGCTGTATTTAGTTTATTTTGGCATCCGGATGATGATTCTAGCATGAAATTGCTTGGGCACCTGTTAATTTTTAAGATTTTGACACATTCAGCTCAAATGTACAATCATGCGCTAAAAACGCATTTAAAGCAATAAAAAGGTGATTATGGCTGTCAAACCTAAACCAAACGTTGTGCACTCAAATATTTTGCTGTATTTAGTTTATTTTGGCATCCGGATGATGATTCTAGCATGAAATTGCTTGGGCACCTGTTAATTTTTAAGATTTTGACACATTCAGCTCAAATGTACACAATTGCTGATTATGGCTGTCAAATCTAAACCAAACGTTGTGCACTCAAATCTTTTGCTGTATTTAGTTTATTTTGGCATCCGGATGATGATTCTAGCATGAAATTGCTTGGGCACCTGTTAATTTTTAAGATTTTGACACATTCAGCTCAAATGTACAATCATGCGCTAAAAACGCATTTAAAGCAATAAAAAGGTGATTATGGCTGTCAAACCTAAACCAAACGTTGTGCACTAAAATCTTTTGCTGTATTTAGTTTATTTTGGCATCCGGATGATGATTCTAGCATGAAATTGCTTGGGCACCTGTTAATTTTTAAGATTTTGACACATTCAGCTCAAATGTACACAATTGCTGATTATGGCTGTCAAATCTAAACCAAACGTTGTGCACTCAAATCTTTTGCTGTATTTAGTTTATTTTGGCATCCGGATGATGATTCTAGCATGAAATTGCTTGGGCACCTGTTAATTTTTAAGATTTTGACACATTCAGCTCAAATGTACAATCATGCGCTACAAACGCATTTAAAGAAATAAAAAGGTGATTATGGCTGTCAAACCTAAACCAAACGTTGTGCACTAAAATCTTTTGCTGTATTTAGTTTATTTTGGCATCCGGATGATGATTCTAGCATGAAATTGCTTGGGCACCTTTTAATTTTTAAGATTTTGACACATTCAGCTCAAATGTACAATCATGCGCTAAAAACGCATTTAAAGCAATAAAAAGGTGATTATGGCTGTCAAACCTAAACCAAACGTTGTGCACTCAAATCTTTTGCTGTATTTAGTTTATTTTGGCATCCGGATGATGATTCTAGCATGAAATTGCTTGGGCACCTGTTAATTTTTAAGATTTTGACACATTCAGCTCAAATGTACACAATTGCTGATTATGGCTGTCAAATCTAAACCAAACGTTGTGCACTCAAATCTTTTGCTGTATTTAGTTTATTTTGGCATCCGGATGATGATTCTAGCATGAAATTGCTTGGGCACCTGTTAATTTTTAAGATTTTGACACATTCAGCTCAAATGTACAATCATGCGCTACAAACGCATTTAAAGAAATAAAAAGGTGATTATGGCTGTCAAACCTAAACCAAACGTTGTGCACTAAAATCTTTTGCTGTATTTAGTTTATTTTGGCATCCGGATGATGATTCTAGCATGAAATTGCTTGGGCACCTTTTAATTTTTAAGATTTTGACACATTCAGCTCAAATGTACAATCATGCGCTAAAAACGCATTTAAAGCAATAAAAAGGTGATTATGGCTGTCAAACCTAAACCAAACGTTGTGCACTCAAATCTTTTGCTGTATTTAGTTTATTTTGGCATCCGGATGATGATTCTAGCATGAAATTGCTTGGGCACCTGTTAATTTTTTAAGATTTTGACACATTCAGCTCAAATGTACACAATTGCTGATTATGGCTGTCAAATCTAAACCAAACGTTGTGCACTCAAATCTTTTGCTGTATTTAGTTTATTTTGGCATCCGGATGATGATTCTAGCATGAAATTGCTTGGGCACCTGTTAATTTTTAAGATTTTGACACATTCAGCTCAAATGTACAATCATGCGCTAAAAACGCATTTAAAGCAATAAAAAGGTGATTATGGCTGTCAAACCTAAACCAAACGTTGTGCACTCAAATCTTTTGCTGTATTTAGTTTATTTTGGCATCCGGATGATGATTCTAGCATGAAATTGCTTGGGCACCTGTTAATTTTTAAGATTTTGACACATTCAGCTCAAATGTACACAATTGCTGATTATGGCTGTCAAATCTAAACCAAACGTTGTGCACTCAAATCTTTTGCTGTATTTAGTTTATTTTGGCATCCGGATGATGATTCTAGCATGAAATTGCTTGGGCACCTGTTAATTTTTAAGATTTTGACACATTCAGCTCAAATGTACAATCATGCGCTAAAAACGCATTTAAAGCAATAAAAAGGTGATTATGGCTGTCAAACCTAAACCAAACGTTGTGCACTCAAATCTTTTGCTGTATTTAGTTTATTTTGGCATCCGGATGATGATTCTAGCATGAAATTGCTTGGGCACCTGTTAATTTTTAAGATTTTGACACATTCAGCTCAAATGTACACAATTGCTGATTATGGCTGTCAAATCTAAACCAAACGTTGTGCACTCAAATCTTTTGCTGTATTTAGTTTATTTTGGCATCCGGATGATGATTCTAGCATGAAATTGCTTGGGCACCTGTTAATTTTTAAGATTTTGACACATTCAGCTCAAATGTACAATCATGCGCTAAAAACGCATTTAAAGCAATAAAAAGGTGATTATGGCTGTCAAACCTAAACCAAACGTTGTGCACTCAAATATTTTGCTGTATTTAGTTTATTTTGGCATCCGGATGATGATTCTAGCATGAAATTGCTTGGGCACCTGTTAATTTTTAAGATTTTGACACATTCAGCTCAAATGTACACAATTGCTGATTATGGCTGTCAAATCTAAACCAAACGTTGTGCACTCAAATCTTTTGCTGTATTTAGTTTATTTTGGCATCCGGATGATGATTCTAGCATGAAATTGCTTGGGCACCTGTTAATTTTTAAGATTTTGACACATTCAGCTCAAATGTACAATCATGCGCTAAAAACGCATTTAAAGCAATAAAAAGGTGATTATGGCTGTCAAACCTAAACCAAACGTTGTGCACTCAAATCTTTTGCTGTATTTAGTTTATTTTGGCATCCGGATGATGATTCTAGCATGAAATTGCTTGGGCACCTGTTAATTTTTAAGATTTTGACACATTCAGCTCAAATGTACAATCATGCGCTAAAAACGCATTTAAAGCAATAAAAAGGTGATTATGGCTGTCAAACCTAAACCAAACGTTGTGCACTCAAATCTTTTGCTGTATTTAGTTTATTTTGGCATCCGGATGATGATTCTAGCATGAAATTGCTTGGGCACCTGTTAATTTTTAAGATTTTGACACATTCAGCTCAAATGTACACAATTGCTGATTATGGCTGTCAAATCTAAACCAAACGTTGTGCACTCAAATCTTTTGCTGTATTTAGTTTATTTTGGCATCCGGATGATGATTCTAGCATGAAATTGCTTGGGCACCTGTTAATTTTTAAGATTTTGACACATTCAGCTCAAATGTACAATCATGCGCTAAAAACGCATTTAAAGCAATAAAAAGGTGATTATGGCTGTCAAACCTAAACCAAACGTTGTGCACTAAAATCTTTTGCTGTATTTAGTTTATTTTGGCATCCGGATGATGATTCTAGCATGAAATTGCTTGGGCACCTGTTAATTTTTAAGATTTTGACACATTCAGCTCAAATGTACACAATTGCTGATTATGGCTGTCAAATCTAAACCAAACGTTGTGCACTCAAATCTTTTGCTGTATTTAGTTTATTTTGGCATCCGGATGATGATTCTAGCATGAAATTGCTTGGGCACCTGTTAATTTTTAAGATTTTGACACATTCAGCTCAAATGTACAATCATGCGCTACAAACGCATTTAAAGAAATAAAAAGGTGATTATGGCTGTCAAACCTAAACCAAACGTTGTGCACTCAAATCTTTTGCTATATTTAGTTTATTTTGGCATCCGGATGATGATTCTAGCATGAAATTGCTTGGGCACCTGTTAATTTTTAAGATTTTGACACATTCAGCTCAAATGTACACAATTGCTGATTATGGCTGTCAAATCTAAACCAAACGTTGTGCACTCAAATCTTTTGCTGTATTTAGTTTATTTTGGCATCCGGATGATGATTCTAGCATGAAATTGCTTGGGCACCTGTTAATTTTTAAGATTTTGACACATTCAGCTCAAATGTACAATCATGCGCTAAAAACGCATTTAAAGCAATAAAAAGGTGATTATGGCTGTCAAACCTAAACCAAACGTTGTGCACTCAAATCTTTTGCTGTATTTAGTTTATTTTGGCATCCGGATGATGATTCTAGCATGAAATTGCTTGGGCACCTGTTAATTTTTAAGATTTTGACACATTCAGCTCAAATGTACACAATTGCTGATTATGGCTGTCAAATCTTAACCAAACGTTGTGCACTCAAATCTTTTGCTGTATTTAGTTTATTTTGGCATCCGGATGATGATTCTAGCATGAAATTGCTTGGGCACCTGTTAATTTTTAAGATTTTGACACATTCAGCTCAAATGTACACAATTGCTGATTATGGCTGTCAAATCTAAACCAAACGTTGTGCACTCAAATCTTTTGCTGTATTTAGTTTATTTTGGCATCCGGATGATGATTCTAGCATGAAATTGCTTGGGCACCTGTTAATTTTTAAGATTTTGACACATTCAGCTCAAATGTACAATCATGCGCTAAAAACGCATTTAAAGCAATAAAAAGGTGATTATGGCTGTCAAACCTAAACCAAACGTTGTGCACTCAAATCTTTTGCTGTATTTAGTTTATTTTGGCATCCGGATGATGATTCTAGCATGAAATTGCTTGGGCACCTGTTAATTTTTAAGATTTTGACACATTCAGCTCAAATGTACACAATTGCTGATTATGGCTGTCAAATCTAAACCAAACGTTGTGCACTCAAATCTTTTGCTGTATTTAGTTTATTTTGGCATCCGGATGATGATTCTAGCATGAAATTGTTTGGGCACCTGTTAATTTTTAAGATTTTGACACATTCAGCTCAAATGTACAATCATGCGCTAAAAACGCATTTAAAGCAATAAAAAGGTGATTATGGCTATCAAACCTAAACCAAACGTTGTGCACTCAAATCTTTTGCTGTATTTAGTTTATTTTGGCATCCGGATGATGATTCTAGCATGAAATTGCTTGGGCACCTGTTAATTTTTAAGATTTTGACACATTCAGCTCAAATGTACACAATTGCTGATTATGGCTGTCAAATCTAAACCAAACGTTGTGCACTCAAATCTTTTGCTGTATTTAGTTTATTTTGGCATCCGGATGATGATTCTAGCATGAAATTGCTTGGGCACCTGTTAATTTTTAAGATTTTGACACATTCAGCTCAAATGTACAATCATGCGCTAAAAACGCATTTAAAGCAATAAAAAGGTGATTATGGCTGTCAAACCTAAACCAAACGTTGTGCACTCAAATCTTTTGCTGTATTTAGTTTATTTTGGCATCCGGATGATGATTCTAGCATGAAATTGCTTGGGCACCTGTTAATTTTTAAGATTTTGACACATTCAGCTCAAATGTACACAATTGCTGATTATGGCTGTCAAATCTAAACCAAACGTTGTGCACTCAAATCTTTTGCTGTATTTAGTTTATTTTGGCATCCGGATGATGATTCTAGCATGAAATTGCTTGGGCACCTGTTAATTTTTAAGATTTTGACACATTCAGCTCAAATGTACAATCATGCGCTAAAAACGCATTTAAAGCAATAAAAAGGTGATTATGGCTGTCAAACCTAAACCAAACGTTGTGCACTCAAATCTTTTGCTGTATTTAGTTTATTTTGGCATCCGGATGATGATTCTAGCATGAAATTGCTTGGGCACCTGTTAATTTTTAAGATTTTGACACATTCAGCTCAAATGTACACAATTGCTGATTATGGCTGTCAAATCTAAACCAAACGTTGTGCACTCAAATCTTTTGCTGTATTTAGTTTATTTTGGCATCCGGATGATGATTCTAGCATGAAATTGCTTGGGCACCTGTTAATTTTTAAGATTTTGACACATTCAGCTCAAATGTACAATCATGCGCTAAAAACGCATTTAAAGCAATAAAAAGGTGATTATGGCTGTCAAACCTAAACCAAACGTTGTGCACTCAAATATTTTGCTGTATTTAGTTTATTTTGGCATCCGGATGATGATTCTAGCATGAAATTGCTTGGGCACCTGTTAATTTTTAAGATTTTGACACATTCAGCTCAAATGTACACAATTGCTGATTATGGCTGTCAAATCTAAACCAAACGTTGTGCACTCAAATCTTTTGCTGTATTTAGTTTATTTTGGCATCCGGATGATGATTCTAGCATGAAATTGCTTGGGCACCTGTTAATTTTTAAGATTTTGACACATTCAGCTCAAATGTACAATCATGCGCTAAAAACGCATTTAAAGCAATAAAAAGGTGATTATGGCTGTCAAACCTAAACCAAACGTTGTGCACTCAAATCTTTTGCTGTATTTAGTTTATTTTGGCATCCGGATGATGATTCTAGCATGAAATTGCTTGGGCACCTGTTAATTTTTAAGATTTTGACACATTCAGCTCAAATGTACAATCATGCGCTAAAAACGCATTTAAAGCAATAAAAAGGTGATTATGGCTGTCAAACCTAAACCAAACGTTGTGCACTCAAATCTTTTGCTGTATTTAGTTTATTTTGGCATCCGGATGATGATTCTAGCATGAAATTGCTTGGGCACCTGTTAATTTTTAAGATTTTGACACATTCAGCTCAAATGTACACAATTGCTGATTATGGCTGTCAAATCTAAACCAAACGTTGTGCACTCAAATCTTTTGCTGTATTTAGTTTATTTTGGCATCCGGATGATGATTCTAGCATGAAATTGCTTGGGCACCTGTTAATTTTTAAGATTTTGACACATTCAGCTCAAATGTACAATCATGCGCTAAAAACGCATTTAAAGCAATAAAAAGGTGATTATGGCTGTCAAACCTAAACCAAACGTTGTGCACTAAAATCTTTTGCTGTATTTAGTTTATTTTGGCATCCGGATGATGATTCTAGCATGAAATTGCTTGGGCACCTGTTAATTTTTAAGATTTTGACACATTCAGCTCAAATGTACACAATTGCTGATTATGGCTGTCAAATCTAAACCAAACGTTGTGCACTCAAATCTTTTGCTGTATTTAGTTTATTTTGGCATCCGGATGATGATTCTAGCATGAAATTGCTTGGGCACCTGTTAATTTTTAAGATTTTGACACATTCAGCTCAAATGTACAATCATGCGCTACAAACGCATTTAAAGAAATAAAAAGGTGATTATGGCTGTCAAACCTAAACCAAACGTTGTGCACTAAAATCTTTTGCTGTATTTAGTTTATTTTGGCATCCGGATGATGATTCTAGCATGAAATTGCTTGGGCACCTTTTAATTTTTAAGATTTTGACACATTCAGCTCAAATGTACAATCATGCGCTAAAAACGCATTTAAAGCAATAAAAAGGTGATTATGGCTGTCAAACCTAAACCAAACGTTGTGCACTCAAATCTTTTGCTGTATTTAGTTTATTTTGGCATCCGGATGATGATTCTAGCATGAAATTGCTTGGGCACCTGTTAATTTTTAAGATTTTGACACATTCAGCTCAAATGTACACAATTGCTGATTATGGCTGTCAAATCTAAACCAAACGTTGTGCACTCAAATCTTTTGCTGTATTTAGTTTATTTTGGCATCCGGATGATGATTCTAGCATGAAATTGCTTGGGCACCTGTTAATTTTTAAGATTTTGACACATTCAGCTCAAATGTACAATCATGCGCTACAAACGCATTTAAAGAAATAAAAAGGTGATTATGGCTGTCAAACCTAAACCAAACGTTGTGCACTAAAATCTTTTGCTGTATTTAGTTTATTTTGGCATCCGGATGATGATTCTAGCATGAAATTGCTTGGGCACCTTTTAATTTTTAAGATTTTGACACATTCAGCTCAAATGTACAATCATGCGCTAAAAACGCATTTAAAGCAATAAAAAGGTGATTATGGCTGTCAAACCTAAACCAAACGTTGTGCACTCAAATCTTTTGCTGTATTTAGTTTATTTTGGCATCCGGATGATGATTCTAGCATGAAATTGCTTGGGCACCTGTTAATTTTTTAAGATTTTGACACATTCAGCTCAAATGTACACAATTGCTGATTATGGCTGTCAAATCTAAACCAAACGTTGTGCACTCAAATCTTTTGCTGTATTTAGTTTATTTTGGCATCCGGATGATGATTCTAGCATGAAATTGCTTGGGCACCTGTTAATTTTTAAGATTTTGACACATTCAGCTCAAATGTACAATCATGCGCTAAAAACGCATTTAAAGCAATAAAAAGGTGATTATGGCTGTCAAACCTAAACCAAACGTTGTGCACTCAAATCTTTTGCTGTATTTAGTTTATTTTGGCATCCGGATGATGATTCTAGCATGAAATTGCTTGGGCACCTGTTAATTTTTAAGATTTTGACACATTCAGCTCAAATGTACACAATTGCTGATTATGGCTGTCAAATCTAAACCAAACGTTGTGCACTCAAATCTTTTGCTGTATTTAGTTTATTTTGGCATCCGGATGATGATTCTAGCATGAAATTGCTTGGGCACCTGTTAATTTTTAAGATTTTGACACATTCAGCTCAAATGTACAATCATGCGCTAAAAACGCATTTAAAGCAATAAAAAGGTGATTATGGCTGTCAAACCTAAACCAAACGTTGTGCACTCAAATCTTTTGCTGTATTTAGTTTATTTTGGCATCCGGATGATGATTCTAGCATGAAATTGCTTGGGCACCTGTTAATTTTTAAGATTTTGACACATTCAGCTCAAATGTACACAATTGCTGATTATGGCTGTCAAATCTAAACCAAACGTTGTGCACTCAAATCTTTTGCTGTATTTAGTTTATTTTGGCATCCGGATGATGATTCTAGCATGAAATTGCTTGGGCACCTGTTAATTTTTAAGATTTTGACACATTCAGCTCAAATGTACAATCATGCGCTAAAAACGCATTTAAAGCAATAAAAAGGTGATTATGGCTGTCAAACCTAAACCAAACGTTGTGCACTAAAATCTTTTGCTGTATTTAGTTTATTTTGGCATCCGGATGATGATTCTAGCATGAAATTGCTTGGGCACCTGTTAATTTTTAAGATTTTGACACATTCAGCTCAAATGTACACAATTGCTGATTATGGCTGTCAAATCTAAACCAAACGTTGTGCACTCAAATCTTTTGCTGTATTTAGTTTATTTTGGCATCCGGATGATGATTCTAGCATGAAATTGCTTGGGCACCTGTTAATTTTTAAGATTTTGACACATTCAGCTCAAATGTACAATCATGCGCTACAAACGCATTTAAAGAAATAAAAAGGTGATTATGGCTGTCAAACCTAAACCAAACGTTGTGCACTCAAATCTTTTGCTATATTTAGTTTATTTTGGCATCCGGATGATGATTCTAGCATGAAATTGCTTGGGCACCTGTTAATTTTTAAGATTTTGACACATTCAGCTCAAATGTACACAATTGCTGATTATGGCTGTCAAATCTAAACCAAACGTTGTGCACTCAAATCTTTTGCTGTATTTAGTTTATTTTGGCATCCGGATGATGATTCTAGCATGAAATTGCTTGGGCACCTGTTAATTTTTAAGATTTTGACACATTCAGCTCAAATGTACAATCATGCGCTAAAAACGCATTTAAAGCAATAAAAAGGTGATTATGGCTGTCAAACCTAAACCAAACGTTGTGCACTCAAATCTTTTGCTGTATTTAGTTTATTTTGGCATCCGGATGATGATTCTAGCATGAAATTGCTTGGGCACCTGTTAATTTTTAAGATTTTGACACATTCAGCTCAAATGTACACAATTGCTGATTATGGCTGTCAAATCTTAACCAAACGTTGTGCACTCAAATCTTTTGCTGTATTTAGTTTATTTTGGCATCCGGATGATGATTCTAGCATGAAATTGCTTGGGCACCTGTTAATTTTTAAGATTTTGACACATTCAGCTCAAATGTACACAATTGCTGATTATGGCTGTCAAATCTAAACCAAACGTTGTGCACTCAAATCTTTTGCTGTATTTAGTTTATTTTGGCATCCGGATGATGATTCTAGCATGAAATTGCTTGGGCACCTGTTAATTTTTAAGATTTTGACACATTCAGCTCAAATGTACACAATTGCTGATTATGGCTGTCAAATCTAAACCAAACGTTGTGCACTCAAATCTTTTGCTGTATTTAGTTTATTTTGGCATCCGGATGATGATTCTAGCATGAAATTGTTTGGGCACCTGTTAATTTTTAAGATTTTGACACATTCAGCTCAAATGTACAATCATGCGCTAAAAACGCATTTAAAGCAATAAAAAGGTGATTATGGCTATCAAACCTAAACCAAACGTTGTGCACTCAAATCTTTTGCTGTATTTAGTTTATTTTGGCATCCGGATGATGATTCTAGCATGAAATTGCTTGGGCACCTGTTAATTTTTAAGATTTTGACACATTCAGCTCAAATGTACACAATTGCTGATTATGGCTGTCAAATCTAAACCAAACGTTGTGCACTCAAATCTTTTGCTGTATTTAGTTTATTTTGGCATCCGGATGATGATTCTAGCATGAAATTGCTTGGGCACCTGTTAATTTTTAAGATTTTGACACATTCAGCTCAAATGTACAATCATGCGCTAAAAACGCATTTAAAGCAATAAAAAGGTGATTATGGCTGTCAAACCTAAACCAAACGTTGTGCACTCAAATCTTTTGCTGTATTTAGTTTATTTTGGCATCCGGATGATGATTCTAGCATGAAATTGCTTGGGCACCTGTTAATTTTTAAGATTTTGACACATTCAGCTCAAATGTACACAATTGCTGATTATGGCTGTCAAATCTAAACCAAACGTTGTGCACTCAAATCTTTTGCTGTATTTAGTTTATTTTGGCATCCGGATGATGATTCTAGCATGAAATTGCTTGGGCACCTGTTAATTTTTAAGATTTTGACACATTCAGCTCAAATGTACAATCATGCGCTAAAAACGCATTTAAAGCAATAAAAAGGTGATTATGGCTGTCAAACCTAAACCAAACGTTGTGCACTCAAATCTTTTGCTGTATTTAGTTTATTTTGGCATCCGGATGATGATTATAGCATGAAATTGCTTGGGCACCTGTTAATTTTTAAGATTTTGACACATTCAGCTCAAATGTACACAATTGCTGATTATGGCTGTCAAATCTAAACCAAACGTTGTGCACTCAAATCTTTTGCTGTATTTAGTTTATTTTGGCATCCGGATGATGATTCTAGCATGAAATTGCTTGGGCACCTGTTAATTTTTAAGATTTTGACACATTCAGCTCAAATGTACAATCATGCGCTAAAAACGCATTTAAAGCAATAAAAAGGTGATTATGGCTGTCAAACCTAAACCAAACGTTGTGCACTCAAATCTTTTGCTGTATTTAGTTTATTTTGGCATCCGGATGATGATTCTAGCATGAAATTGCTTGGGCACCTGTTAATTTTTAAGATTTTGACACATTCAGCTCAAATGTACAATCATGCGCTAAAAACGCATTTAAAGCAATAAAAAGGTGATTATGGCTGTCAAACCTAAACCAAACGTTGTGCACTCAAATCTTTTGCTGTATTTAGTTTATTTTGGCATCCGGATGATGATTCTAGCATGAAATTGCTTGGGCACCTGTTAATTTTTAAGATTTTGACACATTCAGCTCAAATGTACACAATTGCTGATTATGGCTGTCAAATCTAAACCAAACGTTGTGCACTCAAATCTTTTGCTGTATTTAGTTTATTTTGGCATCCGGATGATGATTCTAGCATGAAATTGCTTGGGCACCTGTTAATTTTTAAGATTTTGACACATTCAGCTCAAATGTACAATCATGCGCTAAAAACGCATTTAAAGCAATAAAAAGGTGATTATGGCTGTCAAACCTAAACCAAACGTTGTGCACTAAAATCTTTTGCTGTATTTAGTTTATTTTGGCATCCGGATGATGATTCTAGCATGAAATTGCTTGGGCACCTGTTAATTTTTAAGATTTTGACACATTCAGCTCAAATGTACACAATTGCTGATTATGGCTGTCAAATCTAAACCAAACGTTGTGCACTCAAATCTTTTGCTGTATTTAGTTTATTTTGGCATCCGGATGATGATTCTAGCATGAAATTGCTTGGGCACCTGTTAATTTTTAAGATTTTGACACATTCAGCTCAAATGTACAATCATGCGCTACAAACGCATTTAAAGAAATAAAAAGGTGATTATGGCTGTCAAACCTAAACCAAACGTTGTGCACTCAAATCTTTTGCTATATTTAGTTTATTTTGGCATCCGGATGATGATTCTAGCATGAAATTGCTTGGGCACCTGTTAATTTTTAAGATTTTGACACATTCAGCTCAAATGTACACAATTGCTGATTATGGCTGTCAAATCTAAACCAAACGTTGTGCACTCAAATCTTTTGCTGTATTTAGTTTATTTTGGCATCCGGATGATGATTCTAGCATGAAATTGCTTGGGCACCTGTTAATTTTTAAGATTTTGACACATTCAGCTCAAATGTACAATCATGCGCTAAAAACGCATTTAAAGCAATAAAAAGGTGATTATGGCTGTCAAACCTAAACCAAACGTTGTGCACTCAAATCTTTTGCTGTATTTAGTTTATTTTGGCATCCGGATGATGATTCTAGCATGAAATTGCTTGGGCACCTGTTAATTTTTAAGATTTTGACACATTCAGCTCAAATGTACACAATTGCTGATTATGGCTGTCAAATCTTAACCAAACGTTGTGCACTCAAATCTTTTGCTGTATTTAGTTTATTTTGGCATCCGGATGATGATTCTAGCATGAAATTGCTTGGGCACCTGTTAATTTTTAAGATTTTGACACATTCAGCTCAAATGTACACAATTGCTGATTATGGCTGTCAAATCTAAACCAAACGTTGTGCACTCAAATCTTTTGCTGTATTTAGTTTATTTTGGCATCCGGATGATGATTCTAGCATGAAATTGCTTGGGCACCTGTTAATTTTTAAGATTTTGACACATTCAGCTCAAATGTACAATCATGCGCTAAAAACGCATTTAAAGCAATAAAAAGGTGATTATGGCTGTCAAACCTAAACCAAACGTTGTGCACTCAAATCTTTTGCTGTATTTAGTTTATTTTGGCATCCGGATGATGATTCTAGCATGAAATTGCTTGGGCACCTGTTAATTTTTAAGATTTTGACACATTCAGCTCAAATGTACACAATTGCTGATTATGGCTGTCAAATCTAAACCAAACGTTGTGCACTCAAATCTTTTGCTGTATTTAGTTTATTTTGGCATCCGGATGATGATTCTAGCATGAAATTGCTTGGGCACCTGTTAATTTTTAAGATTTTGACACATTCAGCTCAAATGTACACAATTGCTGATTATGGCTGTCAAATCTAAACCAAACGTTGTGCACTCAAATCTTTTGCTGTATTTAGTTTATTTTGGCATCCGGATGATGATTCTAGCATGAAATTGCTTGGGCACCTGTTAATTTTTAAGATTTTGACACATTCAGCTCAAATGTACAATCATGCGCTAAAAACGCATTTAAAGCAATAAAAAGGTGATTATGGCTGTCAAACCTAAACCAAACGTTGTGCACTCAAATCTTTTGCTGTATTTAGTTTATTTTGGCATCCGGATGATGATTCTAGCATGAAATTGCTTGGGCACCTGTTAATTTTTAAGATTTTGACACATTCAGCTCAAATGTACAATCATGCGCTAAAAACGCATTTAAAGCAATAAAAAGGTGATTATGGCTGTCAAACCTAAACCAAACGTTGTGCACTCAAATCTTTTGCTGTATTTAGTTTATTTTGGCATCCGGATGATGATTCTAGCATGAAATTGCTTGGGCACCTGTTAATTTTTAAGATTTTGACACATTCAGCTCAAATGTACACAATTGCTGATTATGGCTGTCAAATCTAAACCAAACGTTGTGCACTCAAATCTTTTGCTGTATTTAGTTTATTTTGGCATCCGGATGATGATTCTAGCATGAAATTGCTTGGGCACCTGTTAATTTTTAAGATTTTGACACATTCAGCTCAAATGTACAATCATGCGCTAAAAACGCATTTAAAGCAATAAAAAGGTGATTATGGCTGTCAAACCTAAACCAAACGTTGTGCACTAAAATCTTTTGCTGTATTTAGTTTATTTTGGCATCCGGATGATGATTCTAGCATGAAATTGCTTGGGCACCTGTTAATTTTTAAGATTTTGACACATTCAGCTCAAATGTACACAATTGCTGATTATGGCTGTCAAATCTAAACCAAACGTTGTGCACTCAAATCTTTTGCTGTATTTAGTTTATTTTGGCATCCGGATGATGATTCTAGCATGAAATTGCTTGGGCACCTGTTAATTTTTAAGATTTTGACACATTCAGCTCAAATGTACAATCATGCGCTACAAACGCATTTAAAGAAATAAAAAGGTGATTATGGCTGTCAAACCTAAACCAAACGTTGTGCACTCAAATCTTTTGCTATATTTAGTTTATTTTGGCATCCGGATGATGATTCTAGCATGAAATTGCTTGGGCACCTGTTAATTTTTAAGATTTTGACACATTCAGCTCAAATGTACACAATTGCTGATTATGGCTGTCAAATCTAAACCAAACGTTGTGCACTCAAATCTTTTGCTGTATTTAGTTTATTTTGGCATCCGGATGATGATTCTAGCATGAAATTGCTTGGGCACCTGTTAATTTTTAAGATTTTGACACATTCAGCTCAAATGTACAATCATGCGCTAAAAACGCATTTAAAGCAATAAAAAGGTGATTATGGCTGTCAAACCTAAACCAAACGTTGTGCACTCAAATCTTTTGCTGTATTTAGTTTATTTTGGCATCCGGATGATGATTCTAGCATGAAATTGCTTGGGCACCTGTTAATTTTTAAGATTTTGACACATTCAGCTCAAATGTACACAATTGCTGATTATGGCTGTCAAATCTTAACCAAACGTTGTGCACTCAAATCTTTTGCTGTATTTAGTTTATTTTGGCATCCGGATGATGATTCTAGCATGAAATTGCTTGGGCACCTGTTAATTTTTAAGATTTTGACACATTCAGCTCAAATGTACACAATTGCTGATTATGGCTGTCAAATCTAAACCAAACGTTGTGCACTCAAATCTTTTGCTGTATTTAGTTTATTTTGGCATCCGGATGATGATTCTAGCATGAAATTGCTTGGGCACCTGTTAATTTTTAAGATTTTGACACATTCAGCTCAAATGTACAATCATGCGCTAAAAACGCATTTAAAGCAATAAAAAGGTGATTATGGCTGTCAAACCTAAACCAAACGTTGTGCACTCAAATCTTTTGCTGTATTTAGTTTATTTTGGCATCCGGATGATGATTCTAGCATGAAATTGCTTGGGCACCTGTTAATTTTTAAGATTTTGACACATTCAGCTCAAATGTACACAATTGCTGATTATGGCTGTCAAATCTAAACCAAACGTTGTGCACTCAAATCTTTTGCTGTATTTAGTTTATTTTGGCATCCGGATGATGATTCTAGCATGAAATTGTTTGGGCACCTGTTAATTTTTAAGATTTTGACACATTCAGCTCAAATGTACAATCATGCGCTAAAAACGCATTTAAAGCAATAAAAAGGTGATTATGGCTATCAAACCTAAACCAAACGTTGTGCACTCAAATCTTTTGCTGTATTTAGTTTATTTTGGCATCCGGATGATGATTCTAGCATGAAATTGCTTGGGCACCTGTTAATTTTTAAGATTTTGACACATTCAGCTCAAATGTACACAATTGCTGATTATGGCTGTCAAATCTAAACCAAACGTTGTGCACTCAAATCTTTTGCTGTATTTAGTTTATTTTGGCATCCGGATGATGATTCTAGCATGAAATTGCTTGGGCACCTGTTAATTTTTAAGATTTTGACACATTCAGCTCAAATGTACAATCATGCGCTAAAAACGCATTTAAAGCAATAAAAAGGTGATTATGGCTGTCAAACCTAAACCAAACGTTGTGCACTCAAATCTTTTGCTGTATTTAGTTTATTTTGGCATCCGGATGATGATTCTAGCATGAAATTGCTTGGGCACCTGTTAATTTTTAAGATTTTGACACATTCAGCTCAAATGTACACAATTGCTGATTATGGCTGTCAAATCTAAACCAAACGTTGTGCACTCAAATCTTTTGCTGTATTTAGTTTATTTTGGCATCCGGATGATGATTCTAGCATGAAATTGCTTGGGCACCTGTTAATTTTTAAGATTTTGACACATTCAGCTCAAATGTACAATCATGCGCTAAAAACGCATTTAAAGCAATAAAAAGGTGATTATGGCTGTCAAACCTAAACCAAACGTTGTGCACTCAAATCTTTTGCTGTATTTAGTTTATTTTGGCATCCGGATGATGATTCTAGCATGAAATTGCTTGGGCACCTGTTAATTTTTAAGATTTTGACACATTCAGCTCAAATGTACACAATTGCTTATTATGGCTGTCAAATCTAAACCAAACGTTGTGCACTCAAATCTTTTGCTGTATTTAGTTTATTTTGGCATCCGGATGATGATTCTAGCATGAAATTGCTTGGGCACCTGTTAATTTTTAAGATTTTGACACATTCAGCTCAAATGTACAATCATGCGCTAAAAACGCATTTAAAGCAATAAAAAGGTGATTATGGCTGTCAAACCTAAACCAAACGTTGTGCACTAAAATCTTTTGCTGTATTTAGTTTATTTTGGCATCCGGATGATGATTCTAGCATGAAATTGCTTGGGCACCTTTTAATTTTTAAGATTTTGACACATTCAGCTCAAATGTACAATCATGCGCTAAAAACGCATTTAAAGCAATAAAAAGGTGATTATGGCTGTCAAACCTAAACCAAACGTTGTGCACTCAAATCTTTTGCTGTATTTAGTTTATTTTGGCATCCGGATGATGATTCTAGCATGAAATTGCTTGGGCACCTGTTAATTTTTAAGATTTTGACACATTCAGCTCAAATGTACACAATTGCTGATTATGGCTGTCAAATCTAAACCAAACGTTGTGCACTCAAATCTTTTGCTGTATTTAGTTTATTTTGGCATCCGGATGATGATTCTAGCATGAAATTGCTTGGGCACCTGTTAATTTTTAAGATTTTGACACATTCAGCTCAAATGTACAATCATGCGCTAAAAACGCATTTAAAGCAATAAAAAGGTGATTATGGCTGTCAAACCTAAACCAAACGTTGTGCACTAAAATCTTTTGCTGTATTTAGTTTATTTTGGCATCCGGATGATGATTCTAGCATGAAATTGCTTGGGCACCTGTTAATTTTTAAGATTTTGACACATTCAGCTCAAATGTACACAATTGCTGATTATGGCTGTCAAATCTAAACCAAACGTTGTGCACTCAAATCTTTTGCTGTATTTAGTTTATTTTGGCATCCGGATGATGATTCTAGCATGAAATTGCTTGGGCACCTGTTAATTTTTAAGATTTTGACACATTCAGCTCAAATGTACAATCATGCGCTACAAACGCATTTAAAGAAATAAAAAGGTGATTATGGCTGTCAAACCTAAACCAAACGTTGTGCACTCAAATCTTTTGCTATATTTAGTTTATTTTGGCATCCGGATGATGATTCTAGCATGAAATTGCTTGGGCACCTGTTAATTTTTAAGATTTTGACACATTCAGCTCAAATGTACACAATTGCTGATTATGGCTGTCAAATCTAAACCAAACGTTGTGCACTCAAATCTTTTGCTGTATTTAGTTTATTTTGGCATCCGGATGATGATTCTAGCATGAAATTGCTTGGGCACCTGTTAATTTTTAAGATTTTGACACATTCAGCTCAAATGTACAATCATGCGCTAAAAACGCATTTAAAGCAATAAAAAGGTGATTATGGCTGTCAAACCTAAACCAAACGTTGTGCACTCAAATCTTTTGCTGTATTTAGTTTATTTTGGCATCCGGATGATGATTCTAGCATGAAATTGCTTGGGCACCTGTTAATTTTTAAGATTTTGACACATTCAGCTCAAATGTACACAATTGCTGATTATGGCTGTCAAATCTTAACCAAACGTTGTGCACTCAAATCTTTTGCTGTATTTAGTTTATTTTGGCATCCGGATGATGATTCTAGCATGAAATTGCTTGGGCACCTGTTAATTTTTAAGATTTTGACACATTCAGCTCAAATGTACACAATTGCTGATTATGGCTGTCAAATCTAAACCAAACGTTGTGCACTCAAATCTTTTGCTGTATTTAGTTTATTTTGGCATCCGGATGATGATTCTAGCATGAAATTGCTTGGGCACCTGTTAATTTTTAAGATTTTGACACATTCAGCTCAAATGTACAATCATGCGCTAAAAACGCATTTAAAGCAATAAAAAGGTGATTATGGCTATCAAACCTAAACCAAACGTTGTGCACTCAAATCTTTTGCTGTATTTAGTTTATTTTGGCATCCGGATGATGATTCTAGCATGAAATTGCTTGGGCACCTGTTAATTTTTAAGATTTTGACACATTCAGCTCAAATGTACACAATTGCTGATTATGGCTGTCAAATCTAAACCAAACGTTGTGCACTCAAATCTTTTGCTGTATTTAGTTTATTTTGGCATCCGGATGATGATTCTAGCATGAAATTGTTTGGGCACCTGTTAATTTTTAAGATTTTGACACATTCAGCTCAAATGTACAATCATGCGCTAAAAACGCATTTAAAGCAATAAAAAGGTGATTATGGCTATCAAACCTAAACCAAACGTTGTGCACTCAAATCTTTTGCTGTATTTAGTTTATTTTGGCATCCGGATGATGATTCTAGCATGAAATTGCTTGGGCACCTGTTAATTTTTAAGATTTTGACACATTCAGCTCAAATGTACACAATTGCTGATTATGGCTGTCAAATCTAAACCAAACGTTGTGCACTCAAATCTTTTGCTGTATTTAGTTTATTTTGGCATCCGGATGATGATTCTAGCATGAAATTGCTTGGGCACCTGTTAATTTTTAAGATTTTGACACATTCAGCTCAAATGTACAATCATGCGCTAAAAACGCATTTAAAGCAATAAAAAGGTGATTATGGCTGTCAAACCTAAACCAAACGTTGTGCACTCAAATCTTTTGCTGTATTTAGTTTATTTTGGCATCCGGATGATGATTCTAGCATGAAATTGCTTGGGCACCTGTTAATTTTTAAGATTTTGACACATTCAGCTCAAATGTACACAATTGCTGATTATGGCTGTCAAATCTAAACCAAACGTTGTGCACTCAAATCTTTTGCTGTATTTAGTTTATTTTGGCATCCGGATGATGATTCTAGCATGAAATTGCTTGGGCACCTGTTAATTTTTAAGATTTTGACACATTCAGCTCAAATGTACAATCATGCGCTAAAAACGCATTTAAAGCAATAAAAAGGTGATTATGGCTGTCAAACCTAAACCAAACGTTGTGCACTCAAATCTTTTGCTGTATTTAGTTTATTTTGGCATCCGGATGATGATTCTAGCATGAAATTGCTTGGGCACCTGTTAATTTTTAAGATTTTGACACATTCAGCTCAAATGTACACAATTGCTGATTATGGCTGTCAAATCTAAACCAAACGTTGTGCACTCAAATCTTTTGCTGTATTTAGTTTATTTTGGCATCCGGATGATGATTCTAGCATGAAATTGCTTGGGCACCTGTTAATTTTTAAGATTTTGACAGATTCAGCTCAAATGTACAATCATGCGCTAAAAACGCATTTAAAGCAATAAAAAGGTGATTATGGCTGTCAAACCTAAACCAAACGTTGTGCACTCAAATATTTTGCTGTATTTAGTTTATTTTGGCATCCGGATGATGATTCTAGCATGAAATTGCTTGGGCACCTGTTAATTTTTAAGATTTTGACACATTCAGCTCAAATGTACACAATTGCTGATTATGGCTGTCAAATCTAAACCAAACGTTGTGCACTCAAATCTTTTGCTGTATTTAGTTTATTTTGGCATCCGGATGATGATTCTAGCATGAAATTGCTTGGGCACCTGTTAATTTTTAAGATTTTGACACATTCAGCTCAAATGTACAATCATGCGCTAAAAACGCATTTAAAGCAATAAAAAGGTGATTATGGCTGTCAAACCTAAACCAAACGTTGTGCACTCAAATCTTTTGCTGTATTTAGTTTATTTTGGCATCCGGATGATGATTCTAGCATGAAATTGCTTGGGCACCTGTTAATTTTTAAGATTTTGACACATTCAGCTCAAATGTACAATCATGCGCTAAAAACGCATTTAAAGCAATAAAAAGGTGATTATGGCTGTCAAACCTAAACCAAACGTTGTGCACTCAAATCTTTTGCTGTATTTAGTTTATTTTGGCATCCGGATGATGATTCTAGCATGAAATTGCTTGGGCACCTGTTAATTTTTAAGATTTTGACACATTCAGCTCAAATGTACACAATTGCTGATTATGGCTGTCAAATCTAAACCAAACGTTGTGCACTCAAATCTTTTGCTGTATTTAGTTTATTTTGGCATCCGGATGATGATTCTAGCATGAAATTGCTTGGGCACCTGTTAATTTTTAAGATTTTGACACATTCAGCTCAAATGTACAATCATGCGCTAAAAACGCATTTAAAGCAATAAAAAGGTGATTATGGCTGTCAAACCTAAACCAAACGTTGTGCACTAAAATCTTTTGCTGTATTTAGTTTATTTTGGCATCCGGATGATGATTCTAGCATGAAATTGCTTGGGCACCTGTTAATTTTTAAGATTTTGACACATTCAGCTCAAATGTACACAATTGCTGATTATGGCTGTCAAATCTAAACCAAACGTTGTGCACTCAAATCTTTTGCTGTATTTAGTTTATTTTGGCATCCGGATGATGATTCTAGCATGAAATTGCTTGGGCACCTGTTAATTTTTAAGATTTTGACACATTCAGCTCAAATGTACAATCATGCGCTACAAACGCATTTAAAGAAATAAAAAGGTGATTATGGCTGTCAAACCTAAACCAAACGTTGTGCACTAAAATCTTTTGCTGTATTTAGTTTATTTTGGCATCCGGATGATGATTCTAGCATGAAATTGCTTGGGCACCTTTTAATTTTTAAGATTTTGACACATTCAGCTCAAATGTACAATCATGCGCTAAAAACGCATTTAAAGCAATAAAAAGGTGATTATGGCTGTCAAACCTAAACCAAACGTTGTGCACTCAAATCTTTTGCTGTATTTAGTTTATTTTGGCATCCGGATGATGATTCTAGCATGAAATTGCTTGGGCACCTGTTAATTTTTAAGATTTTGACACATTCAGCTCAAATGTACACAATTGCTGATTATGGCTGTCAAATCTAAACCAAACGTTGTGCACTCAAATCTTTTGCTGTATTTAGTTTATTTTGGCATCCGGATGATGATTCTAGCATGAAATTGCTTGGGCACCTGTTAATTTTTAAGATTTTGACACATTCAGCTCAAATGTACAATCATGCGCTACAAACGCATTTAAAGAAATAAAAAGGTGATTATGGCTGTCAAACCTAAACCAAACGTTGTGCACTAAAATCTTTTGCTGTATTTAGTTTATTTTGGCATCCGGATGATGATTCTAGCATGAAATTGCTTGGGCACCTTTTAATTTTTAAGATTTTGACACATTCAGCTCAAATGTACAATCATGCGCTAAAAACGCATTTAAAGCAATAAAAAGGTGATTATGGCTGTCAAACCTAAACCAAACGTTGTGCACTCAAATCTTTTGCTGTATTTAGTTTATTTTGGCATCCGGATGATGATTCTAGCATGAAATTGCTTGGGCACCTGTTAATTTTTTAAGATTTTGACACATTCAGCTCAAATGTACACAATTGCTGATTATGGCTGTCAAATCTAAACCAAACGTTGTGCACTCAAATCTTTTGCTGTATTTAGTTTATTTTGGCATCCGGATGATGATTCTAGCATGAAATTGCTTGGGCACCTGTTAATTTTTAAGATTTTGACACATTCAGCTCAAATGTACAATCATGCGCTAAAAACGCATTTAAAGCAATAAAAAGGTGATTATGGCTGTCAAACCTAAACCAAACGTTGTGCACTCAAATCTTTTGCTGTATTTAGTTTATTTTGGCATCCGGATGATGATTCTAGCATGAAATTGCTTGGGCACCTGTTAATTTTTAAGATTTTGACACATTCAGCTCAAATGTACACAATTGCTGATTATGGCTGTCAAATCTAAACCAAACGTTGTGCACTCAAATCTTTTGCTGTATTTAGTTTATTTTGGCATCCGGATGATGATTCTAGCATGAAATTGCTTGGGCACCTGTTAATTTTTAAGATTTTGACACATTCAGCTCAAATGTACAATCATGCGCTAAAAACGCATTTAAAGCAATAAAAAGGTGATTATGGCTGTCAAACCTAAACCAAACGTTGTGCACTCAAATCTTTTGCTGTATTTAGTTTATTTTGGCATCCGGATGATGATTCTAGCATGAAATTGCTTGGGCACCTGTTAATTTTTAAGATTTTGACACATTCAGCTCAAATGTACACAATTGCTGATTATGGCTGTCAAATCTAAACCAAACGTTGTGCACTCAAATCTTTTGCTGTATTTAGTTTATTTTGGCATCCGGATGATGATTCTAGCATGAAATTGCTTGGGCACCTGTTAATTTTTAAGATTTTGACACATTCAGCTCAAATGTACAATCATGCGCTAAAAACGCATTTAAAGCAATAAAAAGGTGATTATGGCTGTCAAACCTAAACCAAACGTTGTGCACTCAAATATTTTGCTGTATTTAGTTTATTTTGGCATCCGGATGATGATTCTAGCATGAAATTGCTTGGGCACCTGTTAATTTTTAAGATTTTGACACATTCAGCTCAAATGTACACAATTGCTGATTATGGCTGTCAAATCTAAACCAAACGTTGTGCACTCAAATCTTTTGCTGTATTTAGTTTATTTTGGCATCCGGATGATGATTCTAGCATGAAATTGCTTGGGCACCTGTTAATTTTTAAGATTTTGACACATTCAGCTCAAATGTACAATCATGCGCTAAAAACGCATTTAAAGCAATAAAAAGGTGATTATGGCTGTCAAACCTAAACCAAACGTTGTGCACTCAAATCTTTTGCTGTATTTAGTTTATTTTGGCATCCGGATGATGATTCTAGCATGAAATTGCTTGGGCACCTGTTAATTTTTAAGATTTTGACACATTCAGCTCAAATGTACAATCATGCGCTAAAAACGCATTTAAAGCAATAAAAAGGTGATTATGGCTGTCAAACCTAAACCAAACGTTGTGCACTCAAATCTTTTGCTGTATTTAGTTTATTTTGGCATCCGGATGATGATTCTAGCATGAAATTGCTTGGGCACCTGTTAATTTTTAAGATTTTGACACATTCAGCTCAAATGTACACAATTGCTGATTATGGCTGTCAAATCTAAACCAAACGTTGTGCACTCAAATCTTTTGCTGTATTTAGTTTATTTTGGCATCCGGATGATGATTCTAGCATGAAATTGCTTGGGCACCTGTTAATTTTTAAGATTTTGACACATTCAGCTCAAATGTACAATCATGCGCTAAAAACGCATTTAAAGCAATAAAAAGGTGATTATGGCTGTCAAACCTAAACCAAACGTTGTGCACTAAAATCTTTTGCTGTATTTAGTTTATTTTGGCATCCGGATGATGATTCTAGCATGAAATTGCTTGGGCACCTGTTAATTTTTAAGATTTTGACACATTCAGCTCAAATGTACACAATTGCTGATTATGGCTGTCAAATCTAAACCAAACGTTGTGCACTCAAATCTTTTGCTGTATTTAGTTTATTTTGGCATCCGGATGATGATTCTAGCATGAAATTGCTTGGGCACCTGTTAATTTTTAAGATTTTGACACATTCAGCTCAAATGTACAATCATGCGCTACAAACGCATTTAAAGAAATAAAAAGGTGATTATGGCTGTCAAACCTAAACCAAACGTTGTGCACTCAAATCTTTTGCTATATTTAGTTTATTTTGGCATCCGGATGATGATTCTAGCATGAAATTGCTTGGGCACCTGTTAATTTTTAAGATTTTGACACATTCAGCTCAAATGTACACAATTGCTGATTATGGCTGTCAAATCTAAACCAAACGTTGTGCACTCAAATCTTTTGCTGTATTTAGTTTATTTTGGCATCCGGATGATGATTCTAGCATGAAATTGCTTGGGCACCTGTTAATTTTTAAGATTTTGACACATTCAGCTCAAATGTACAATCATGCGCTAAAAACGCATTTAAAGCAATAAAAAGGTGATTATGGCTGTCAAACCTAAACCAAACGTTGTGCACTCAAATCTTTTGCTGTATTTAGTTTATTTTGGCATCCGGATGATGATTCTAGCATGAAATTGCTTGGGCACCTGTTAATTTTTAAGATTTTGACACATTCAGCTCAAATGTACACAATTGCTGATTATGGCTGTCAAATCTTAACCAAACGTTGTGCACTCAAATCTTTTGCTGTATTTAGTTTATTTTGGCATCCGGATGATGATTCTAGCATGAAATTGCTTGGGCACCTGTTAATTTTTAAGATTTTGACACATTCAGCTCAAATGTACACAATTGCTGATTATGGCTGTCAAATCTAAACCAAACGTTGTGCACTCAAATCTTTTGCTGTATTTAGTTTATTTTGGCATCCGGATGATGATTCTAGCATGAAATTGCTTGGGCACCTGTTAATTTTTAAGATTTTGACACATTCAGCTCAAATGTACAATCATGCGCTAAAAACGCATTTAAAGCAATAAAAAGGTGATTATGGCTGTCAAACCTAAACCAAACGTTGTGCACTCAAATCTTTTGCTGTATTTAGTTTATTTTGGCATCCGGATGATGATTCTAGCATGAAATTGCTTGGGCACCTGTTAATTTTTAAGATTTTGACACATTCAGCTCAAATGTACACAATTGCTGATTATGGCTGTCAAATCTAAACCAAACGTTGTGCACTCAAATCTTTTGCTGTATTTAGTTTATTTTGGCATCCGGATGATGATTCTAGCATGAAATTGTTTGGGCACCTGTTAATTTTTAAGATTTTGACACATTCAGCTCAAATGTACAATCATGCGCTAAAAACGCATTTAAAGCAATAAAAAGGTGATTATGGCTATCAAACCTAAACCAAACGTTGTGCACTCAAATCTTTTGCTGTATTTAGTTTATTTTGGCATCCGGATGATGATTCTAGCATGAAATTGCTTGGGCACCTGTTAATTTTTAAGATTTTGACACATTCAGCTCAAATGTACACAATTGCTGATTATGGCTGTCAAATCTAAACCAAACGTTGTGCACTCAAATCTTTTGCTGTATTTAGTTTATTTTGGCATCCGGATGATGATTCTAGCATGAAATTGCTTGGGCACCTGTTAATTTTTAAGATTTTGACACATTCAGCTCAAATGTACAATCATGCGCTAAAAACGCATTTAAAGCAATAAAAAGGTGATTATGGCTGTCAAACCTAAACCAAACGTTGTGCACTCAAATCTTTTGCTGTATTTAGTTTATTTTGGCATCCGGATGATGATTCTAGCATGAAATTGCTTGGGCACCTGTTAATTTTTAAGATTTTGACACATTCAGCTCAAATGTACACAATTGCTGATTATGGCTGTCAAATCTAAACCAAACGTTGTGCACTCAAATCTTTTGCTGTATTTAGTTTATTTTGGCATCCGGATGATGATTCTAGCATGAAATTGCTTGGGCACCTGTTAATTTTTAAGATTTTGACACATTCAGCTCAAATGTACAATCATGCGCTAAAAACGCATTTAAAGCAATAAAAAGGTGATTATGGCTGTCAAACCTAAACCAAACGTTGTGCACTCAAATCTTTTGCTGTATTTAGTTTATTTTGGCATCCGGATGATGATTCTAGCATGAAATTGCTTGGGCACCTGTTAATTTTTAAGATTTTGACACATTCAGCTCAAATGTACACAATTGCTGATTATGGCTGTCAAATCTAAACCAAACGTTGTGCACTCAAATCTTTTGCTGTATTTAGTTTATTTTGGCATCCGGATGATGATTCTAGCATGAAATTGCTTGGGCACCTGTTAATTTTTAAGATTTTGACACATTCAGCTCAAATGTACAATCATGCGCTAAAAACGCATTTAAAGCAATAAAAAGGTGATTATGGCTGTCAAACCTAAACCAAACGTTGTGCACTCAAATATTTTGCTGTATTTAGTTTATTTTGGCATCCGGATGATGATTCTAGCATGAAATTGCTTGGGCACCTGTTAATTTTTAAGATTTTGACACATTCAGCTCAAATGTACACAATTGCTGATTATGGCTGTCAAATCTAAACCAAACGTTGTGCACTCAAATCTTTTGCTGTATTTAGTTTATTTTGGCATCCGGATGATGATTCTAGCATGAAATTGCTTGGGCACCTGTTAATTTTTAAGATTTTGACACATTCAGCTCAAATGTACAATCATGCGCTAAAAACGCATTTAAAGCAATAAAAAGGTGATTATGGCTGTCAAACCTAAACCAAACGTTGTGCACTCAAATCTTTTGCTGTATTTAGTTTATTTTGGCATCCGGATGATGATTCTAGCATGAAATTGCTTGGGCACCTGTTAATTTTTAAGATTTTGACACATTCAGCTCAAATGTACAATCATGCGCTAAAAACGCATTTAAAGCAATAAAAAGGTGATTATGGCTGTCAAACCTAAACCAAACGTTGTGCACTCAAATCTTTTGCTGTATTTAGTTTATTTTGGCATCCGGATGATGATTCTAGCATGAAATTGCTTGGGCACCTGTTAATTTTTAAGATTTTGACACATTCAGCTCAAATGTACACAATTGCTGATTATGGCTGTCAAATCTAAACCAAACGTTGTGCACTCAAATCTTTTGCTGTATTTAGTTTATTTTGGCATCCGGATGATGATTCTAGCATGAAATTGCTTGGGCACCTGTTAATTTTTAAGATTTTGACACATTCAGCTCAAATGTACAATCATGCGCTAAAAACGCATTTAAAGCAATAAAAAGGTGATTATGGCTGTCAAACCTAAACCAAACGTTGTGCACTAAAATCTTTTGCTGTATTTAGTTTATTTTGGCATCCGGATGATGATTCTAGCATGAAATTGCTTGGGCACCTGTTAATTTTTAAGATTTTGACACATTCAGCTCAAATGTACACAATTGCTGATTATGGCTGTCAAATCTAAACCAAACGTTGTGCACTCAAATCTTTTGCTGTATTTAGTTTATTTTGGCATCCGGATGATGATTCTAGCATGAAATTGCTTGGGCACCTGTTAATTTTTAAGATTTTGACACATTCAGCTCAAATGTACAATCATGCGCTACAAACGCATTTAAAGAAATAAAAAGGTGATTATGGCTGTCAAACCTAAACCAAACGTTGTGCACTAAAATCTTTTGCTGTATTTAGTTTATTTTGGCATCCGGATGATGATTCTAGCATGAAATTGCTTGGGCACCTTTTAATTTTTAAGATTTTGACACATTCAGCTCAAATGTACAATCATGCGCTAAAAACGCATTTAAAGCAATAAAAAGGTGATTATGGCTGTCAAACCTAAACCAAACGTTGTGCACTCAAATCTTTTGCTGTATTTAGTTTATTTTGGCATCCGGATGATGATTCTAGCATGAAATTGCTTGGGCACCTGTTAATTTTTAAGATTTTGACACATTCAGCTCAAATGTACACAATTGCTGATTATGGCTGTCAAATCTAAACCAAACGTTGTGCACTCAAATCTTTTGCTGTATTTAGTTTATTTTGGCATCCGGATGATGATTCTAGCATGAAATTGCTTGGGCACCTGTTAATTTTTAAGATTTTGACACATTCAGCTCAAATGTACAATCATGCGCTACAAACGCATTTAAAGAAATAAAAAGGTGATTATGGCTGTCAAACCTAAACCAAACGTTGTGCACTAAAATCTTTTGCTGTATTTAGTTTATTTTGGCATCCGGATGATGATTCTAGCATGAAATTGCTTGGGCACCTTTTAATTTTTAAGATTTTGACACATTCAGCTCAAATGTACAATCATGCGCTAAAAACGCATTTAAAGCAATAAAAAGGTGATTATGGCTGTCAAACCTAAACCAAACGTTGTGCACTCAAATCTTTTGCTGTATTTAGTTTATTTTGGCATCCGGATGATGATTCTAGCATGAAATTGCTTGGGCACCTGTTAATTTTTTAAGATTTTGACACATTCAGCTCAAATGTACACAATTGCTGATTATGGCTGTCAAATCTAAACCAAACGTTGTGCACTCAAATCTTTTGCTGTATTTAGTTTATTTTGGCATCCGGATGATGATTCTAGCATGAAATTGCTTGGGCACCTGTTAATTTTTAAGATTTTGACACATTCAGCTCAAATGTACAATCATGCGCTAAAAACGCATTTAAAGCAATAAAAAGGTGATTATGGCTGTCAAACCTAAACCAAACGTTGTGCACTCAAATCTTTTGCTGTATTTAGTTTATTTTGGCATCCGGATGATGATTCTAGCATGAAATTGCTTGGGCACCTGTTAATTTTTAAGATTTTGACACATTCAGCTCAAATGTACACAATTGCTGATTATGGCTGTCAAATCTAAACCAAACGTTGTGCACTCAAATCTTTTGCTGTATTTAGTTTATTTTGGCATCCGGATGATGATTCTAGCATGAAATTGCTTGGGCACCTGTTAATTTTTAAGATTTTGACACATTCAGCTCAAATGTACAATCATGCGCTAAAAACGCATTTAAAGCAATAAAAAGGTGATTATGGCTGTCAAACCTAAACCAAACGTTGTGCACTCAAATCTTTTGCTGTATTTAGTTTATTTTGGCATCCGGATGATGATTCTAGCATGAAATTGCTTGGGCACCTGTTAATTTTTAAGATTTTGACACATTCAGCTCAAATGTACACAATTGCTGATTATGGCTGTCAAATCTAAACCAAACGTTGTGCACTCAAATCTTTTGCTGTATTTAGTTTATTTTGGCATCCGGATGATGATTCTAGCATGAAATTGCTTGGGCACCTGTTAATTTTTAAGATTTTGACACATTCAGCTCAAATGTACAATCATGCGCTAAAAACGCATTTAAAGCAATAAAAAGGTGATTATGGCTGTCAAACCTAAACCAAACGTTGTGCACTAAAATCTTTTGCTGTATTTAGTTTATTTTGGCATCCGGATGATGATTCTAGCATGAAATTGCTTGGGCACCTGTTAATTTTTAAGATTTTGACACATTCAGCTCAAATGTACACAATTGCTGATTATGGCTGTCAAATCTAAACCAAACGTTGTGCACTCAAATCTTTTGCTGTATTTAGTTTATTTTGGCATCCGGATGATGATTCTAGCATGAAATTGCTTGGGCACCTGTTAATTTTTAAGATTTTGACACATTCAGCTCAAATGTACAATCATGCGCTACAAACGCATTTAAAGAAATAAAAAGGTGATTATGGCTGTCAAACCTAAACCAAACGTTGTGCACTCAAATCTTTTGCTATATTTAGTTTATTTTGGCATCCGGATGATGATTCTAGCATGAAATTGCTTGGGCACCTGTTAATTTTTAAGATTTTGACACATTCAGCTCAAATGTACACAATTGCTGATTATGGCTGTCAAATCTAAACCAAACGTTGTGCACTCAAATCTTTTGCTGTATTTAGTTTATTTTGGCATCCGGATGATGATTCTAGCATGAAATTGCTTGGGCACCTGTTAATTTTTAAGATTTTGACACATTCAGCTCAAATGTACAATCATGCGCTAAAAACGCATTTAAAGCAATAAAAAGGTGATTATGGCTGTCAAACCTAAACCAAACGTTGTGCACTCAAATCTTTTGCTGTATTTAGTTTATTTTGGCATCCGGATGATGATTCTAGCATGAAATTGCTTGGGCACCTGTTAATTTTTAAGATTTTGACACATTCAGCTCAAATGTACACAATTGCTGATTATGGCTGTCAAATCTTAACCAAACGTTGTGCACTCAAATCTTTTGCTGTATTTAGTTTATTTTGGCATCCGGATGATGATTCTAGCATGAAATTGCTTGGGCACCTGTTAATTTTTAAGATTTTGACACATTCAGCTCAAATGTACACAATTGCTGATTATGGCTGTCAAATCTAAACCAAACGTTGTGCACTCAAATCTTTTGCTGTATTTAGTTTATTTTGGCATCCGGATGATGATTCTAGCATGAAATTGCTTGGGCACCTGTTAATTTTTAAGATTTTGACACATTCAGCTCAAATGTACACAATTGCTGATTATGGCTGTCAAATCTAAACCAAACGTTGTGCACTCAAATCTTTTGCTGTATTTAGTTTATTTTGGCATCCGGATGATGATTCTAGCATGAAATTGTTTGGGCACCTGTTAATTTTTAAGATTTTGACACATTCAGCTCAAATGTACAATCATGCGCTAAAAACGCATTTAAAGCAATAAAAAGGTGATTATGGCTATCAAACCTAAACCAAACGTTGTGCACTCAAATCTTTTGCTGTATTTAGTTTATTTTGGCATCCGGATGATGATTCTAGCATGAAATTGCTTGGGCACCTGTTAATTTTTAAGATTTTGACACATTCAGCTCAAATGTACACAATTGCTGATTATGGCTGTCAAATCTAAACCAAACGTTGTGCACTCAAATCTTTTGCTGTATTTAGTTTATTTTGGCATCCGGATGATGATTCTAGCATGAAATTGCTTGGGCACCTGTTAATTTTTAAGATTTTGACACATTCAGCTCAAATGTACAATCATGCGCTAAAAACGCATTTAAAGCAATAAAAAGGTGATTATGGCTGTCAAACCTAAACCAAACGTTGTGCACTCAAATCTTTTGCTGTATTTAGTTTATTTTGGCATCCGGATGATGATTCTAGCATGAAATTGCTTGGGCACCTGTTAATTTTTAAGATTTTGACACATTCAGCTCAAATGTACACAATTGCTGATTATGGCTGTCAAATCTAAACCAAACGTTGTGCACTCAAATCTTTTGCTGTATTTAGTTTATTTTGGCATCCGGATGATGATTCTAGCATGAAATTGCTTGGGCACCTGTTAATTTTTAAGATTTTGACACATTCAGCTCAAATGTACAATCATGCGCTAAAAACGCATTTAAAGCAATAAAAAGGTGATTATGGCTGTCAAACCTAAACCAAACGTTGTGCACTCAAATCTTTTGCTGTATTTAGTTTATTTTGGCATCCGGATGATGATTATAGCATGAAATTGCTTGGGCACCTGTTAATTTTTAAGATTTTGACACATTCAGCTCAAATGTACACAATTGCTGATTATGGCTGTCAAATCTAAACCAAACGTTGTGCACTCAAATCTTTTGCTGTATTTAGTTTATTTTGGCATCCGGATGATGATTCTAGCATGAAATTGCTTGGGCACCTGTTAATTTTTAAGATTTTGACACATTGCGCTCAAATGTACAATCATGCGCTAAAAACGCATTTAAAGCAATAAAAAGGTGATTATGGCTGTCAAACCTAAACCAAACGTTGTGCACTCAAATATTTTGCTGTATTTAGTTTATTTTGGCATCCGGATGATGATTCTAGCATGAAATTGCTTGGGCACCTGTTAATTTTTAAGATTTTGACACATTCAGCTCAAATGTACACAATTGCTGATTATGGCTGTCAAATCTAAACCAAACGTTGTGCACTCAAATCTTTTGCTGTATTTAGTTTATTTTGGCATCCGGATGATGATTCTAGCATGAAATTGCTTGGGCACCTTTTAATTTTTAAGATTTTGACACATTCAGCTCAAATGTACAATCATGCGCTAAAAACGCATTTAAAGCAATAAAAAGGTGATTATGGCTGTCAAACCTAAACCAAACGTTGTGCACTCAAATCTTTTGCTGTATTTAGTTTATTTTGGCATCCGGATGATGATTCTAGCATGAAATTGCTTGGGCACCTGTTAATTTTTTAAGATTTTGACACATTCAGCTCAAATGTACACAATTGCTGATTATGGCTGTCAAATCTAAACCAAACGTTGTGCACTCAAATCTTTTGCTGTATTTAGTTTATTTTGGCATCCGGATGATGATTCTAGCATGAAATTGCTTGGGCACCTGTTAATTTTTAAGATTTTGACACATTCAGCTCAAATGTACAATCATGCGCTAAAAACGCATTTAAAGCAATAAAAAGGTGATTATGGCTGTCAAACCTAAACCAAACGTTGTGCACTCAAATCTTTTGCTGTATTTAGTTTATTTTGGCATCCGGATGATGATTCTAGCATGAAATTGCTTGGGCACCTGTTAATTTTTAAGATTTTGACACATTCAGCTCAAATGTACACAATTGCTGATTATGGCTGTCAAATCTAAACCAAACGTTGTGCACTCAAATCTTTTGCTGTATTTAGTTTATTTTGGCATCCGGATGATGATTCTAGCATGAAATTGCTTGGGCACCTGTTAATTTTTAAGATTTTGACACATTCAGCTCAAATGTACAATCATGCGCTAAAAACGCATTTAAAGCAATAAAAAGGTGATTATGGCTGTCAAACCTAAACCAAACGTTGTGCACTCAAATCTTTTGCTGTATTTAGTTTATTTTGGCATCCGGATGATGATTCTAGCATGAAATTGCTTGGGCACCTGTTAATTTTTAAGATTTTGACACATTCAGCTCAAATGTACACAATTGCTGATTATGGCTGTCAAATCTAAACCAAACGTTGTGCACTCAAATCTTTTGCTGTATTTAGTTTATTTTGGCATCCGGATGATGATTCTAGCATGAAATTGCTTGGGCACCTGTTAATTTTTAAGATTTTGACACATTCAGCTCAAATGTACAATCATGCGCTAAAAACGCATTTAAAGCAATAAAAAGGTGATTATGGCTGTCAAACCTAAACCAAACGTTGTGCACTAAAATCTTTTGCTGTATTTAGTTTATTTTGGCATCCGGATGATGATTCTAGCATGAAATTGCTTGGGCACCTGTTAATTTTTAAGATTTTGACACATTCAGCTCAAATGTACACAATTGCTGATTATGGCTGTCAAATCTAAACCAAACGTTGTGCACTCAAATCTTTTGCTGTATTTAGTTTATTTTGGCATCCGGATGATGATTCTAGCATGAAATTGCTTGGGCACCTGTTAATTTTTAAGATTTTGACACATTCAGCTCAAATGTACAATCATGCGCTACAAACGCATTTAAAGAAATAAAAAGGTGATTATGGCTGTCAAACCTAAACCAAACGTTGTGCACTCAAATCTTTTGCTATATTTAGTTTATTTTGGCATCCGGATGATGATTCTAGCATGAAATTGCTTGGGCACCTGTTAATTTTTAAGATTTTGACACATTCAGCTCAAATGTACACAATTGCTGATTATGGCTGTCAAATCTAAACCAAACGTTGTGCACTCAAATCTTTTGCTGTATTTAGTTTATTTTGGCATCCGGATGATGATTCTAGCATGAAATTGCTTGGGCACCTGTTAATTTTTAAGATTTTGACACATTCAGCTCAAATGTACAATCATGCGCTAAAAACGCATTTAAAGCAATAAAAAGGTGATTATGGCTGTCAAACCTAAACCAAACGTTGTGCACTCAAATCTTTTGCTGTATTTAGTTTATTTTGGCATCCGGATGATGATTCTAGCATGAAATTGCTTGGGCACCTGTTAATTTTTAAGATTTTGACACATTCAGCTCAAATGTACACAATTGCTGATTATGGCTGTCAAATCTTAACCAAACGTTGTGCACTCAAATCTTTTGCTGTATTTAGTTTATTTTGGCATCCGGATGATGATTCTAGCATGAAATTGCTTGGGCACCTGTTAATTTTTAAGATTTTGACACATTCAGCTCAAATGTACACAATTGCTGATTATGGCTGTCAAATCTAAACCAAACGTTGTGCACTCAAATCTTTTGCTGTATTTAGTTTATTTTGGCATCCGGATAATGATTCTAGCATGAAATTGCTTGGGCACCTGTTAATTTTTAAGATTTTGACACATTCAGCTCAAATGTACACAATTGCTGATTATGGCTGTCAAATCTAAACCAAACGTTGTGCACTCAAATCTTTTGCTGTATTTAGTTTATTTTGGCATCCGGATGATGATTCTAGCATGAAATTGTTTGGGCACCTGTTAATTTTTAAGATTTTGACACATTCAGCTCAAATGTACAATCATGCGCTAAAAACGCATTTAAAGCAATAAAAAGGTGATTATGGCTATCAAACCTAAACCAAACGTTGTGCACTCAAATCTTTTGCTGTATTTAGTTTATTTTGGCATCCGGATGATGATTCTAGCATGAAATTGCTTGGGCACCTGTTAATTTTTAAGATTTTGACACATTCAGCTCAAATGTACACAATTGCTGATTATGGCTGTCAAATCTAAACCAAACGTTGTGCACTCAAATCTTTTGCTGTATTTAGTTTATTTTGGCATCCGGATGATGATTCTAGCATGAAATTGCTTGGGCACCTGTTAATTTTTAAGATTTTGACACATTCAGCTCAAATGTACAATCATGCGCTAAAAACGCATTTAAAGCAATAAAAAGGTGATTATGGCTGTCAAACCTAAACCAAACGTTGTGCACTCAAATCTTTTGCTGTATTTAGTTTATTTTGGCATCCGGATGATGATTCTAGCATGAAATTGCTTGGGCACCTGTTAATTTTTAAGATTTTGACACATTCAGCTCAAATGTACACAATTGCTGATTATGGCTGTCAAATCTAAACCAAACGTTGTGCACTCAAATCTTTTGCTGTATTTAGTTTATTTTGGCATCCGGATGATGATTCTAGCATGAAATTGCTTGGGCACCTGTTAATTTTTAAGATTTTGACACATTCAGCTCAAATGTACAATCATGCGCTAAAAACGCATTTAAAGCAATAAAAAGGTGATTATGGCTGTCAAACCTAAACCAAACGTTGTGCACTCAAATCTTTTGCTGTATTTAGTTTATTTTGGCATCCGGATGATGATTATAGCATGAAATTGCTTGGGCACCTGTTAATTTTTAAGATTTTGACACATTCAGCTCAAATGTACACAATTGCTGATTATGGCTGTCAAATCTAAACCAAACGTTGTGCACTCAAATCTTTTGCTGTATTTAGTTTATTTTGGCATCCGGATGATGATTCTAGCATGAAATTGCTTGGGCACCTGTTAATTTTTAAGATTTTGACACATTGCGCTCAAATGTACAATCATGCGCTAAAAACGCATTTAAAGCAATAAAAAGGTGATTATGGCTGTCAAACCTAAACCAAACGTTGTGCACTCAAATATTTTGCTGTATTTAGTTTATTTTGGCATCCGGATGATGATTCTAGCATGAAATTGCTTGGGCACCTGTTAATTTTTAAGATTTTGACACATTCAGCTCAAATGTACACAATTGCTGATTATGGCTGTCAAATCTAAACCAAACGTTGTGCACTCAAATCTTTTGCTGTATTTAGTTTATTTTGGCATCCGGATGATGATTCTAGCATGAAATTGCTTGGGCACCTGTTAATTTTTAAGATTTTGACACATTCAGCTCAAATGTACAATCATGCGCTAAAAACGCATTTAAAGCAATAAAAAGGTGATTATGGCTGTCAAACCTAAACCAAACGTTGTGCACTCAAATCTTTTGCTGTATTTAGTTTATTTTGGCATCCGGATGATGATTCTAGCATGAAATTGCTTGGGCACCTGTTAATTTTTAAGATTTTGACACATTCAGCTCAAATGTACAATCATGCGCTAAAAACGCATTTAAAGCAATAAAAAGGTGATTATGGCTGTCAAACCTAAACCAAACGTTGTGCACTCAAATCTTTTGCTGTATTTAGTTTATTTTGGCATCCGGATGATGATTCTAGCATGAAATTGCTTGGGCACCTGTTAATTTTTAAGATTTTGACACATTCAGCTCAAATGTACACAATTGCTGATTATGGCTGTCAAATCTAAACCAAACGTTGTGCACTCAAATCTTTTGCTGTATTTAGTTTATTTTGGCATCCGGATGATGATTCTAGCATGAAATTGCTTGGGCACCTGTTAATTTTTAAGATTTTGACACATTCAGCTCAAATGTACAATCATGCGCTAAAAACGCATTTAAAGCAATAAAAAGGTGATTATGGCTGTCAAACCTAAACCAAACGTTGTGCACTAAAATCTTTTGCTGTATTTAGTTTATTTTGGCATCCGGATGATGATTCTAGCATGAAATTGCTTGGGCACCTGTTAATTTTTAAGATTTTGACACATTCAGCTCAAATGTACACAATTGCTGATTATGGCTGTCAAATCTAAACCAAACGTTGTGCACTCAAATCTTTTGCTGTATTTAGTTTATTTTGGCATCCGGATGATGATTCTAGCATGAAATTGCTTGGGCACCTGTTAATTTTTAAGATTTTGACACATTCAGCTCAAATGTACAATCATGCGCTACAAACGCATTTAAAGAAATAAAAAGGTGATTATGGCTGTCAAACCTAAACCAAACGTTGTGCACTCAAATCTTTTGCTATATTTAGTTTATTTTGGCATCCGGATGATGATTCTAGCATGAAATTGCTTGGGCACCTGTTAATTTTTAAGATTTTGACACATTCAGCTCAAATGTACACAATTGCTGATTATGGCTGTCAAATCTAAACCAAACGTTGTGCACTCAAATCTTTTGCTGTATTTAGTTTATTTTGGCATCCGGATGATGATTCTAGCATGAAATTGCTTGGGCACCTGTTAATTTTTAAGATTTTGACACATTCAGCTCAAATGTACAATCATGCGCTAAAAACGCATTTAAAGCAATAAAAAGGTGATTATGGCTGTCAAACCTAAACCAAACGTTGTGCACTCAAATCTTTTGCTGTATTTAGTTTATTTTGGCATCCGGATGATGATTCTAGCATGAAATTGCTTGGGCACCTGTTAATTTTTAAGATTTTGACACATTCAGCTCAAATGTACACAATTGCTGATTATGGCTGTCAAATCTTAACCAAACGTTGTGCACTCAAATCTTTTGCTGTATTTAGTTTATTTTGGCATCCGGATGATGATTCTAGCATGAAATTGCTTGGGCACCTGTTAATTTTTAAGATTTTGACACATTCAGCTCAAATGTACACAATTGCTGATTATGGCTGTCAAATCTAAACCAAACGTTGTGCACTCAAATCTTTTGCTGTATTTAGTTTATTTTGGCATTCGGATGATGATTCTAGCATGAAATTGCTTGGGCACCTGTTAATTTTTAAGATTTTGACACATTCAGCTCAAATGTACAATCATGCGCTAAAAACGCATTTAAAGCAATAAAAAGGTGATTATGGCTGTCAAACCTAAACCAAACGTTGTGCACTCAAATCTTTTGCTGTATTTAGTTTATTTTGGCATCCGGATGATGATTCTAGCATGAAATTGCTTGGGCACCTGTTAATTTTTAAGATTTTGACACATTCAGCTCAAATGTACACAATTGCTGATTATGGCTGTCAAATCTAAACCAAACGTTGTGCACTCAAATCTTTTGCTGTATTTAGTTTATTTTGGCATCCGGATGATGATTCTAGCATGAAATTGTTTGGGCACCTGTTAATTTTTAAGATTTTGACACATTCAGCTCAAATGTACAATCATGCGCTAAAAACGCATTTAAAGCAATAAAAAGGTGATTATGGCTATCAAACCTAAACCAAACGTTGTGCACTCAAATCTTTTGCTGTATTTAGTTTATTTTGGCATCCGGATGATGATTCTAGCATGAAATTGCTTGGGCACCTGTTAATTTTTAAGATTTTGACACATTCAGCTCAAATGTACACAATTGCTGATTATGGCTGTCAAATCTAAACCAAACGTTGTGCACTCAAATCTTTTGCTGTATTTAGTTTATTTTGGCATCCGGATGATGATTCTAGCATGAAATTGCTTGGGCACCTGTTAATTTTTAAGATTTTGACACATTCAGCTCAAATGTACAATCATGCGCTAAAAACGCATTTAAAGCAATAAAAAGGTGATTATGGCTGTCAAACCTAAACCAAACGTTGTGCACTCAAATCTTTTGCTGTATTTAGTTTATTTTGGCATCCGGATGATGATTCTAGCATGAAATTGCTTGGGCACCTGTTAATTTTTAAGATTTTGACACATTCAGCTCAAATGTACACAATTGCTGATTATGGCTGTCAAATCTAAACCAAACGTTGTGCACTCAAATCTTTTGCTGTATTTAGTTTATTTTGGCATCCGGATGATGATTCTAGCATGAAATTGCTTGGGCACCTGTTAATTTTTAAGATTTTGACACATTCAGCTCAAATGTACAATCATGCGCTAAAAACGCATTTAAAGCAATAAAAAGGTGATTATGGCTGTCAAACCTAAACCAAACGTTGTGCACTCAAATCTTTTGCTGTATTTAGTTTATTTTGGCATCCGGATGATGATTCTAGCATGAAATTGCTTGGGCACCTGTTAATTTTTAAGATTTTGACACATTCAGCTCAAATGTACACAATTGCTTATTATGGCTGTCAAATCTAAACCAAACGTTGTGCACTCAAATCTTTTGCTGTATTTAGTTTATTTTGGCATCCGGATGATGATTCTAGCATGAAATTGCTTGGGCACCTGTTAATTTTTAAGATTTTGACACATTCAGCTCAAATGTACAATCATGCGCTAAAAACGCATTTAAAGCAATAAAAAGGTGATTATGGCTGTCAAACCTAAACCAAACGTTGTGCACTAAAATCTTTTGCTGTATTTAGTTTATTTTGGCATCCGGATGATGATTCTAGCATGAAATTGCTTGGGCACCTTTTAATTTTTAAGATTTTGACACATTCAGCTCAAATGTACAATCATGCGCTAAAAACGCATTTAAAGCAATAAAAAGGTGATTATGGCTGTCAAACCTAAACCAAACGTTGTGCACTCAAATCTTTTGCTGTATTTAGTTTATTTTGGCATCCGGATGATGATTCTAGCATGAAATTGCTTGGGCACCTGTTAATTTTTAAGATTTTGACACATTCAGCTCAAATGTACACAATTGCTGATTATGGCTGTCAAATCTAAACCAAACGTTGTGCACTCAAATCTTTTGCTGTATTTAGTTTATTTTGGCATCCGGATGATGATTCTAGCATGAAATTGCTTGGGCACCTGTTAATTTTTAAGATTTTGACACATTCAGCTCAAATGTACAATCATGCGCTAAAAACGCATTTAAAGCAATAAAAAGGTGATTATGGCTGTCAAACCTAAACCAAACGTTGTGCACTAAAATCTTTTGCTGTATTTAGTTTTTGGCATCCGGATGATGATTCTAGCATGAAATTGCTTGGGCACCTGTTAATTTTTAAGATTTTGACACATTCAGCTCAAATGTACACAATTGCTGATTATGGCTGTCAAATCTAAACCAAACGTTGTGCACTCAAATCTTTTGCTGTATTTAGTTTATTTTGGCATCCGGATGATGATTCTAGCATGAAATTGCTTGGGCACCTGTTAATTTTTAAGATTTTGACACATTCAGCTCAAATGTACAATCATGCGCTACAAACGCATTTAAAGAAATAAAAAGGTGATTATGGCTGTCAAACCTAAACCAAACGTTGTGCACTCAAATCTTTTGCTATATTTAGTTTATTTTGGCATCCGGATGATGATTCTAGCATGAAATTGCTTGGGCACCTGTTAATTTTTAAGATTTTGACACATTCAGCTCAAATGTACACAATTGCTGATTATGGCTGTCAAATCTAAACCAAACGTTGTGCACTCAAATCTTTTGCTGTATTTAGTTTATTTTGGCATCCGGATGATGATTCTAGCATGAAATTGCTTGGGCACCTGTTAATTTTTAAGATTTTGACACATTCAGCTCAAATGTACAATCATGCGCTAAAAACGCATTTAAAGCAATAAAAAGGTGATTATGGCTGTCAAACCTAAACCAAACGTTGTGCACTCAAATCTTTTGCTGTATTTAGTTTATTTTGGCATCCGGATGATGATTCTAGCATGAAATTGCTTGGGCACCTGTTAATTTTTAAGATTTTGACACATTCAGCTCAAATGTACACAATTGCTGATTATGGCTGTCAAATCTTAACCAAACGTTGTGCACTCAAATCTTTTGCTGTATTTAGTTTATTTTGGCATCCGGATGATGATTCTAGCATGAAATTGCTTGGGCACCTGTTAATTTTTAAGATTTTGACACATTCAGCTCAAATGTACACAATTGCTGATTATGGCTGTCAAATCTAAACCAAACGTTGTGCACTCAAATCTTTTGCTGTATTTAGTTTATTTTGGCATCCGGATGATGATTCTAGCATGAAATTGCTTGGGCACCTGTTAATTTTTAAGATTTTGACACATTCAGCTCAAATGTACAATCATGCGCTAAAAACGCATTTAAAGCAATAAAAAGGTGATTATGGCTGTCAAACCTAAACCAAACGTTGTGCACTCAAATCTTTTGCTGTATTTAGTTTATTTTGGCATCCGGATGATGATTCTAGCATGAAATTGCTTGGGCACCTGTTAATTTTTAAGATTTTGACACATTCAGCTCAAATGTACACAATTGCTGATTATGGCTGTCAAATCTAAACCAAACGTTGTGCACTCAAATCTTTTGCTGTATTTAGTTTATTTTGGCATCCGGATGATGATTCTAGCATGAAATTGTTTGGGCACCTGTTAATTTTTAAGATTTTGACACATTCAGCTCAAATGTACAATCATGCGCTAAAAACGCATTTAAAGCAATAAAAAGGTGATTATGGCTATCAAACCTAAACCAAACGTTGTGCACTCAAATCTTTTGCTGTATTTAGTTTATTTTGGCATCCGGATGATGATTCTAGCATGAAATTGCTTGGGCACCTGTTAATTTTTAAGATTTTGACACATTCAGCTCAAATGTACACAATTGCTGATTATGGCTGTCAAATCTAAACCAAACGTTGTGCACTCAAATCTTTTGCTGTATTTAGTTTATTTTGGCATCCGGATGATGATTCTAGCATGAAATTGCTTGGGCACCTGTTAATTTTTAAGATTTTGACACATTCAGCTCAAATGTACAATCATGCGCTAAAAACGCATTTAAAGCAATAAAAAGGTGATTATGGCTGTCAAACCTAAACCAAACGTTGTGCACTCAAATCTTTTGCTGTATTTAGTTTATTTTGGCATCCGGATGATGATTCTAGCATGAAATTGCTTGGGCACCTGTTAATTTTTAAGATTTTGACACATTCAGCTCAAATGTACACAATTGCTGATTATGGCTGTCAAATCTAAACCAAACGTTGTGCACTCAAATCTTTTGCTGTATTTAGTTTATTTTGGCATCCGGATGATGATTCTAGCATGAAATTGCTTGGGCACCTGTTAATTTTTAAGATTTTGACACATTCAGCTCAAATGTACAATCATGCGCTAAAAACGCATTTAAAGCAATAAAAAGGTGATTATGGCTGTCAAACCTAAACCAAACGTTGTGCACTCAAATCTTTTGCTGTATTTAGTTTATTTTGGCATCCGGATGATGATTCTAGCATGAAATTGCTTGGGCACCTGTTAATTTTTAAGATTTTGACACATTCAGCTCAAATGTACACAATTGCTTATTATGGCTGTCAAATCTAAACCAAACGTTGTGCACTCAAATCTTTTGCTGTATTTAGTTTATTTTGGCATCCGGATGATGATTCTAGCATGAAATTGCTTGGGCACCTGTTAATTTTTAAGATTTTGACACATTCAGCTCAAATGTACAATCATGCGCTAAAAACGCATTTAAAGCAATAAAAAGGTGATTATGGCTGTCAAACCTAAACCAAACGTTGTGCACTAAAATCTTTTGCTGTATTTAGTTTATTTTGGCATCCGGATGATGATTCTAGCATGAAATTGCTTGGGCACCTTTTAATTTTTAAGATTTTGACACATTCAGCTCAAATGTACAATCATGCGCTAAAAACGCATTTAAAGCAATAAAAAGGTGATTATGGCTGTCAAACCTAAACCAAACGTTGTGCACTCAAATCTTTTGCTGTATTTAGTTTATTTTGGCATCCGGATGATGATTCTAGCATGAAATTGCTTGGGCACCTGTTAATTTTTTAAGATTTTGACACATTCAGCTCAAATGTACACAATTGCTGATTATGGCTGTCAAATCTAAACCAAACGTTGTGCACTCAAATCTTTTGCTGTATTTAGTTTATTTTGGCATCCGGATGATGATTCTAGCATGAAATTGCTTGGGCACCTGTTAATTTTTAAGATTTTGACACATTCAGCTCAAATGTACAATCATGCGCTACAAACGCATTTAAAGAAATAAAAAGGTGATTATGGCTGTCAAACCTAAACCAAACGTTGTGCACTCAAATCTTTTGCTATATTTAGTTTATTTTGGCATCCGGATGATGATTCTAGCATGAAATTGCTTGGGCACCTGTTAATTTTTAAGATTTTGACACATTCAGCTCAAATGTACACAATTGCTGATTATGGCTGTCAAATCTAAACCAAACGTTGTGCACTCAAATCTTTTGCTGTATTTAGTTTATTTTGGCATCCGGATGATGATTCTAGCATGAAATTGCTTGGGCACCTGTTAATTTTTAAGATTTTGACACATTCAGCTCAAATGTACAATCATGCGCTAAAAACGCATTTAAAGCAATAAAAAGGTGATTATGGCTGTCAAACCTAAACCAAACGTTGTGCACTCAAATCTTTTGCTATATTTAGTTTATTTTGGCATCCGGATGATGATTCTAGCATGAAATTGCTTGGGCACCTGTTAATTTTTAAGATTTTGACACATTCAGCTCAAATGTACACAATTGCTGATTATGGCTGTCAAATCTAAACCAAACGTTGTGCACTCAAATCTTTTGCTGTATTTAGTTTATTTTGGCATCCGGATGATGATTCTAGCATGAAATTGCTTGGGCACCTGTTAATTTTTAAGATTTTGACACATTCAGCTCAAATGTACAATCATGCGCTAAAAACGCATTTAAAGCAATAAAAAGGTGATTATGGCTGTCAAACCTAAACCAAACGTTGTGCACTCAAATCTTTTGCTGTATTTAGTTTATTTTGGCATCCGGATGATGATTCTAGCATGAAATTGCTTGGGCACCTGTTAATTTTTAAGATTTTGACACATTCAGCTCAAATGTACACAATTGCTGATTATGGCTGTCAAATCTAAACCAAACGTTGTGCACTCAAATCTTTTGCTGTATTTAGTTTATTTTGGCATCCGGATGATGATTCTAGCATGAAATTGCTTGGGCACCTGTTAATTTTTAAGATTTTGACACATTCAGCTCAAATGTACAATCATGCGCTAAAAACGCATTTAAAGCAATAAAAAGGTGATTATGGCTGTCAAACCTAAACCAAACGTTGTGCACTCAAATATTTTGCTGTATTTAGTTTATTTTGGCATCCGGATGATGATTCTAGCATGAAATTGCTTGGGCACCTGTTAATTTTTAAGATTTTGACACATTCAGCTCAAATGTACACAATTGCTGATTATGGCTGTCAAATCTAAACCAAACGTTGTGCACTCAAATCTTTTGCTGTATTTAGTTTATTTTGGCATCCGGATGATGATTCTAGCATGAAATTGCTTGGGCACCTGTTAATTTTTAAGATTTTGACACATTCAGCTCAAATGTACAATCATGCGCTAAAAACGCATTTAAAGCAATAAAAAGGTGATTATGGCTGTCAAACCTAAACCAAACGTTGTGCACTCAAATCTTTTGCTGTATTTAGTTTATTTTGGCATCCGGATGATGATTCTAGCATGAAATTGCTTGGGCACCTGTTAATTTTTAAGATTTTGACACATTCAGCTCAAATGTACAATCATGCGCTAAAAACGCATTTAAAGCAATAAAAAGGTGATTATGGCTGTCAAACCTAAACCAAACGTTGTGCACTCAAATCTTTTGCTGTATTTAGTTTATTTTGGCATCCGGATGATGATTCTAGCATGAAATTGCTTGGGCACCTGTTAATTTTTAAGATTTTGACACATTCAGCTCAAATGTACACAATTGCTGATTATGGCTGTCAAATCTAAACCAAACGTTGTGCACTCAAATCTTTTGCTGTATTTAGTTTATTTTGGCATCCGGATGATGATTCTAGCATGAAATTGCTTGGGCACCTGTTAATTTTTAAGATTTTGACACATTCAGCTCAAATGTACAATCATGCGCTAAAAACGCATTTAAAGCAATAAAAAGGTGATTATGGCTGTCAAACCTAAACCAAACGTTGTGCACTAAAATCTTTTGCTGTATTTAGTTTATTTTGGCATCCGGATGATGATTCTAGCATGAAATTGCTTGGGCACCTGTTAATTTTTAAGATTTTGACACATTCAGCTCAAATGTACACAATTGCTGATTATGGCTGTCAAATCTAAACCAAACGTTGTGCACTCAAATCTTTTGCTGTATTTAGTTTATTTTGGCATCCGGATGATGATTCTAGCATGAAATTGCTTGGGCACCTGTTAATTTTTAAGATTTTGACACATTCAGCTCAAATGTACAATCATGCGCTACAAACGCATTTAAAGAAATAAAAAGGTGATTATGGCTGTCAAACCTAAACCAAACGTTGTGCACTCAAATCTTTTGCTATATTTAGTTTATTTTGGCATCCGGATGATGATTCTAGCATGAAATTGCTTGGGCACCTGTTAATTTTTAAGATTTTGACACATTCAGCTCAAATGTACACAATTGCTGATTATGGCTGTCAAATCTAAACCAAACGTTGTGCACTCAAATCTTTTGCTGTATTTAGTTTATTTTGGCATCCGGATGATGATTCTAGCATGAAATTGCTTGGGCACCTGTTAATTTTTAAGATTTTGACACATTCAGCTCAAATGTACACAATTGCTGATTATGGCTGTCAAATCTAAACCAAACGTTGTGCACTCAAATCTTTTGCTGTATTTAGTTTATTTTGGCATCCGGATGATGATTCTAGCATGAAATTGCTTGGGCACCTGTTAATTTTTAAGATTTTGACACATTCAGCTCAAATGTACACAATTGCTGATTATGGCTGTCAAATCTAAACCAAACGTTGTGCACTCAAATCTTTTGCTGTATTTAGTTTATTTTGGCATCCGGATGATGATTCTAGCATGAAATTGCTTGGGCACCTGTTAATTTTTAAGATTTTGACACATTCAGCTCAAATGTACAATCATGCGCTAAAAACGCATTTAAAGCAATAAAAAGGTGATTATGGCTGTCAAACCTAAACCAAACGTTGTGCACTCAAATCTTTTGCTGTATTTAGTTTATTTTGGCATCCGGATGATGATTCTAGCATGAAATTGCTTGGGCACCTGTTAATTTTTAAGATTTTGACACATTCAGCTCAAATGTACACAATTGCTGATTATGGCTGTCAAATCTAAACCAAACGTTGTGCACTCAAATCTTTTGCTGTATTTAGTTTATTTTGGCATCCGGATGATGATTCTAGCATGAAATTGCTTGGGCACCTGTTAATTTTTAAGATTTTGACACATTCAGCTCAAATGTACAATCATGCGCTAAAAACGCATTTAAAGCAATAAAAAGGTGATTATGGCTGTCAAACCTAAACCAAACGTTGTGCACTCAAATATTTTGCTGTATTTAGTTTATTTTGGCATCCGGATGATGATTCTAGCATGAAATTGCTTGGGCACCTGTTAATTTTTAAGATTTTGACACATTCAGCTCAAATGTACACAATTGCTGATTATGGCTGTCAAATCTAAACCAAACGTTGTGCACTCAAATCTTTTGCTGTATTTAGTTTATTTTGGCATCCGGATGATGATTCTAGCATGAAATTGCTTGGGCACCTGTTAATTTTTAAGATTTTGACACATTCAGCTCAAATGTACAATCATGCGCTAAAAACGCATTTAAAGCAATAAAAAGGTGATTATGGCTGTCAAACCTAAACCAAACGTTGTGCACTCAAATCTTTTGCTGTATTTAGTTTATTTTGGCATCCGGATGATGATTCTAGCATGAAATTGCTTGGGCACCTGTTAATTTTTAAGATTTTGACACATTCAGCTCAAATGTACAATCATGCGCTAAAAACGCATTTAAAGCAATAAAAAGGTGATTATGGCTGTCAAACCTAAACCAAACGTTGTGCACTCAAATCTTTTGCTGTATTTAGTTTATTTTGGCATCCGGATGATGATTCTAGCATGAAATTGCTTGGGCACCTGTTAATTTTTAAGATTTTGACACATTCAGCTCAAATGTACACAATTGCTGATTATGGCTGTCAAATCTAAACCAAACGTTGTGCACTCAAATCTTTTGCTGTATTTAGTTTATTTTGGCATCCGGATGATGATTCTAGCATGAAATTGCTTGGGCACCTGTTAATTTTTAAGATTTTGACACATTCAGCTCAAATGTACAATCATGCGCTAAAAACGCATTTAAAGCAATAAAAAGGTGATTATGGCTGTCAAACCTAAACCAAACGTTGTGCACTAAAATCTTTTGCTGTATTTAGTTTATTTTGGCATCCGGATGATGATTCTAGCATGAAATTGCTTGGGCACCTGTTAATTTTTAAGATTTTGACACATTCAGCTCAAATGTACACAATTGCTGATTATGGCTGTCAAATCTAAACCAAACGTTGTGCACTCAAATCTTTTGCTGTATTTAGTTTATTTTGGCATCCGGATGATGATTCTAGCATGAAATTGCTTGGGCACCTGTTAATTTTTAAGATTTTGACACATTCAGCTCAAATGTACAATCATGCGCTACAAACGCATTTAAAGAAATAAAAAGGTGATTATGGCTGTCAAACCTAAACCAAACGTTGTGCACTCAAATCTTTTGCTATATTTAGTTTATTTTGGCATCCGGATGATGATTCTAGCATGAAATTGCTTGGGCACCTGTTAATTTTTAAGATTTTGACACATTCAGCTCAAATGTACACAATTGCTGATTATGGCTGTCAAATCTAAACCAAACGTTGTGCACTCAAATCTTTTGCTGTATTTAGTTTATTTTGGCATCCGGATGATGATTCTAGCATGAAATTGCTTGGGCACCTGTTAATTTTTAAGATTTTGACACATTCAGCTCAAATGTACACAATTGCTGATTATGGCTGTCAAATCTAAACCAAACGTTGTGCACTCAAATCTTTTGCTGTATTTAGTTTATTTTGGCATCCGGATGATGATTCTAGCATGAAATTGCTTGGGCACCTGTTAATTTTTAAGATTTTGACACATTCAGCTCAAATGTACAATCATGCGCTAAAAACGCATTTAAAGCAATAAAAAGGTGATTATGGCTGTCAAACCTAAACCAAACGTTGTGCACTCAAATCTTTTGCTGTATTTAGTTTATTTTGGCATCCGGATGATGATTCTAGCATGAAATTGCTTGGGCACCTGTTAATTTTTAAGATTTTGACACATTCAGCTCAAATGTACACAATTGCTGATTATGGCTGTCAAATCTAAACCAAACGTTGTGCACTCAAATCTTTTGCTGTATTTAGTTTATTTTGGCATCCGGATGATGATTCTAGCATGAAATTGCTTGGGCACCTGTTAATTTTTAAGATTTTGACACATTCAGCTCAAATGTACAATCATGCGCTAAAAACGCATTTAAAGCAATAAAAAGGTGATTATGGCTGTCAAACCTAAACCAAACGTTGTGCACTAAAATCTTTTGCTGTATTTAGTTTATTTTGGCATCCGGATGATGATTCTAGCATGAAATTGCTTGGGCACCTGTTAATTTTTAAGATTTTGACACATTCAGCTCAAATGTACACAATTGCTGATTATGGCTGTCAAATCTAAACCAAACGTTGTGCACTCAAATCTTTTGCTGTATTTAGTTTATTTTGGCATCCGGATGATGATTCTAGCATGAAATTGCTTGGGCACCTGTTAATTTTTAAGATTTTGACACATTCAGCTCAAATGTACAATCATGCGCTACAAACGCATTTAAAGAAATAAAAAGGTGATTATGGCTGTCAAACCTAAACCAAACGTTGTGCACTCAAATCTTTTGCTATATTTAGTTTATTTTGGCATCCGGATGATGATTCTAGCATGAAATTGCTTGGGCACCTGTTAATTTTTAAGATTTTGACACATTCAGCTCAAATGTACACAATTGCTGATTATGGCTGTCAAATCTAAACCAAACGTTGTGCACTCAAATCTTTTGCTGTATTTAGTTTATTTTGGCATCCGGATGATGATTCTAGCATGAAATTGCTTGGGCACCTGTTAATTTTTAAGATTTTGACACATTCAGCTCAAATGTACACAATTGCTGATTATGGCTGTCAAATCTAAACCAAACGTTGTGCACTCAAATCTTTTGCTGTATTTAGTTTATTTTGGCATCCGGATGATGATTCTAGCATGAAATTGCTTGGGCACCTGTTAATTTTTAAGATTTTGACACATTCAGCTCAAATGTACAATCATGCGCTAAAAACGCATTTAAAGCAATAAAAAGGTGATTATGGCTGTCAAACCTAAACCAAACGTTGTGCACTCAAATCTTTTGCTGTATTTAGTTTATTTTGGCATCCGGATGATGATTCTAGCATGAAATTGCTTGGGCACCTGTTAATTTTTAAGATTTTGACACATTCAGCTCAAATGTACACAATTGCTGATTATGGCTGTCAAATCTAAACCAAACGTTGTGCACTCAAATCTTTTGCTGTATTTAGTTTATTTTGGCATCCGGATGATGATTCTAGCATGAAATTGTTTGGGCACCTGTTAATTTTTAAGATTTTGACACATTCAGCTCAAATGTACAATCATGCGCTAAAAACGCATTTAAAGCAATAAAAAGGTGATTATGGCTATCAAACCTAAACCAAACGTTGTGCACTCAAATCTTTTGCTGTATTTAGTTTATTTTGGCATCCGGATGATGATTCTAGCATGAAATTGCTTGGGCACCTGTTAATTTTTAAGATTTTGACACATTCAGCTCAAATGTACACAATTGCTGATTATGGCTGTCAAATCTAAACCAAACGTTGTGCACTCAAATCTTTTGCTGTATTTAGTTTATTTTGGCATCCGGATGATGATTCTAGCATGAAATTGCTTGGGCACCTGTTAATTTTTAAGATTTTGACACATTCAGCTCAAATGTACAATCATGCGCTAAAAACGCATTTAAAGCAATAAAAAGGTGATTATGGCTGTCAAACCTAAACCAAACGTTGTGCACTCAAATCTTTTGCTGTATTTAGTTTATTTTGGCATCCGGATGATGATTCTAGCATGAAATTGCTTGGGCACCTGTTAATTTTTAAGATTTTGACACATTCAGCTCAAATGTACACAATTGCTGATTATGGCTGTCAAATCTAAACCAAACGTTGTGCACTCAAATCTTTTGCTGTATTTAGTTTATTTTGGCATCCGGATGATGATTCTAGCATGAAATTGCTTGGGCACCTGTTAATTTTTAAGATTTTGACACATTCAGCTCAAATGTACAATCATGCGCTAAAAACGCATTTAAAGCAATAAAAAGGTGATTATGGCTGTCAAACCTAAACCAAACGTTGTGCACTCAAATCTTTTGCTGTATTTAGTTTATTTTGGCATCCGGATGATGATTCTAGCATGAAATTGCTTGGGCACCTGTTAATTTTTAAGATTTTGACACATTCAGCTCAAATGTACACAATTGCTGATTATGGCTGTCAAATCTAAACCAAACGTTGTGCACTCAAATCTTTTGCTGTATTTAGTTTATTTTGGCATCCGGATGATGATTCTAGCATGAAATTGCTTGGGCACCTGTTAATTTTTAAGATTTTGACACATTCAGCTCAAATGTACAATCATGCGCTAAAAACGCATTTAAAGCAATAAAAAGGTGATTATGGCTGTCAAACCTAAACCAAACGTTGTGCACTAAAATCTTTTGCTGTATTTAGTTTATTTTGGCATCCGGATGATGATTCTAGCATGAAATTGCTTGGGCACCTTTTAATTTTTAAGATTTTGACACATTCAGCTCAAATGTACAATCATGCGCTAAAAACGCATTTAAAGCAATAAAAAGGTGATTATGGCTGTCAAACCTAAACCAAACGTTGTGCACTCAAATCTTTTGCTGTATTTAGTTTATTTTGGCATCCGGATGATGATTCTAGCATGAAATTGCTTGGGCACCTGTTAATTTTTTAAGATTTTGACACATTCAGCTCAAATGTACACAATTGCTGATTATGGCTGTCAAATCTAAACCAAACGTTGTGCACTCAAATCTTTTGCTGTATTTAGTTTATTTTGGCATCCGGATGATGATTCTAGCATGAAATTGCTTGGGCACCTGTTAATTTTTAAGATTTTGACACATTCAGCTCAAATGTACAATCATGCGCTACAAACGCATTTAAAGAAATAAAAAGGTGATTATGGCTGTCAAACCTAAACCAAACGTTGTGCACTCAAATCTTTTGCTATATTTAGTTTATTTTGGCATCCGGATGATGATTCTAGCATGAAATTGCTTGGGCACCTGTTAATTTTTAAGATTTTGACACATTCAGCTCAAATGTACACAATTGCTGATTATGGCTGTCAAATCTAAACCAAACGTTGTGCACTCAAATCTTTTGCTGTATTTAGTTTATTTTGGCATCCGGATGATGATTCTAGCATGAAATTGCTTGGGCACCTGTTAATTTTTAAGATTTTGACACATTCAGCTCAAATGTACAATCATGCGCTAAAAACGCATTTAAAGCAATAAAAAGGTGATTATGGCTGTCAAACCTAAACCAAACGTTGTGCACTCAAATCTTTTGCTATATTTAGTTTATTTTGGCATCCGGATGATGATTCTAGCATGAAATTGCTTGGGCACCTGTTAATTTTTAAGATTTTGACACATTCAGCTCAAATGTACACAATTGCTGATTATGGCTGTCAAATCTAAACCAAACGTTGTGCACTCAAATCTTTTGCTGTATTTAGTTTATTTTGGCATCCGGATGATGATTCTAGCATGAAATTGCTTGGGCACCTGTTAATTTTTAAGATTTTGACACATTCAGCTCAAATGTACAATCATGCGCTAAAAACGCATTTAAAGCAATAAAAAGGTGATTATGGCTGTCAAACCTAAACCAAACGTTGTGCACTCAAATCTTTTGCTGTATTTAGTTTATTTTGGCATCCGGATGATGATTCTAGCATGAAATTGCTTGGGCACCTGTTAATTTTTAAGATTTTGACACATTCAGCTCAAATGTACACAATTGCTGATTATGGCTGTCAAATCTTAACCAAACGTTGTGCACTCAAATCTTTTGCTGTATTTAGTTTATTTTGGCATCCGGATGATGATTCTAGCATGAAATTGCTTGGGCACCTGTTAATTTTTAAGATTTTGACACATTCAGCTCAAATGTACACAATTGCTGATTATGGCTGTCAAATCTAAACCAAACGTTGTGCACTCAAATCTTTTGCTGTATTTAGTTTATTTTGGCATCCGGATGATGATTCTAGCATGAAATTGCTTGGGCACCTGTTAATTTTTAAGATTTTGACACATTCAGCTCAAATGTACAATCATGCGCTAAAAACGCATTTAAAGCAATAAAAAGGTGATTATGGCTGTCAAACCTAAACCAAACGTTGTGCACTCAAATCTTTTGCTGTATTTAGTTTATTTTGGCATCCGGATGATGATTCTAGCATGAAATTGCTTGGGCACCTGTTAATTTTTAAGATTTTGACACATTCAGCTCAAATGTACACAATTGCTGATTATGGCTGTCAAATCTAAACCAAACGTTGTGCACTCAAATCTTTTGCTGTATTTAGTTTATTTTGGCATCCGGATGATGATTCTAGCATGAAATTGCTTGGGCACCTGTTAATTTTTAAGATTTTGACACATTCAGCTCAAATGTACAATCATGCGCTAAAAACGCATTTAAAGCAATAAAAAGGTGATTATGGCTATCAAACCTAAACCAAACGTTGTGCACTCAAATCTTTTGCTGTATTTAGTTTATTTTGGCATCCGGATGATGATTCTAGCATGAAATTGCTTGGGCACCTGTTAATTTTTAAGATTTTGACACATTCAGCTCAAATGTACACAATTGCTGATTATGGCTGTCAAATCTAAACCAAACGTTGTGCACTCAAATCTTTTGCTGTATTTAGTTTATTTTGGCATCCGGATGATGATTCTAGCATGAAATTGCTTGGGCACCTGTTAATTTTTAAGATTTTGACACATTCAGCTCAAATGTACAATCATGCGCTAAAAACGCATTTAAAGCAATAAAAAGGTGATTATGGCTGTCAAACCTAAACCAAACGTTGTGCACTCAAATCTTTTGCTGTATTTAGTTTATTTTGGCATCCGGATGATGATTCTAGCATGAAATTGCTTGGGCACCTGTTAATTTTTAAGATTTTGACACATTCAGCTCAAATGTACACAATTGCTGATTATGGCTGTCAAATCTAAACCAAACGTTGTGCACTCAAATCTTTTGCTGTATTTAGTTTATTTTGGCATCCGGATGATGATTCTAGCATGAAATTGCTTGGGCACCTGTTAATTTTTAAGATTTTGACACATTCAGCTCAAATGTACAATCATGCGCTAAAAACGCATTTAAAGCAATAAAAAGGTGATTATGGCTGTCAAACCTAAACCAAACGTTGTGCACTCAAATCTTTTGCTGTATTTAGTTTATTTTGGCATCCGGATGATGATTCTAGCATGAAATTGCTTGGGCACCTGTTAATTTTTAAGATTTTGACACATTCAGCTCAAATGTACACAATTGCTGATTATGGCTGTCAAATCTAAACCAAACGTTGTGCACTCAAATCTTTTGCTGTATTTAGTTTATTTTGGCATCCGGATGATGATTCTAGCATGAAATTGCTTGGGCACCTGTTAATTTTTAAGATTTTGACACATTCAGCTCAAATGTACAATCATGCGCTAAAAACGCATTTAAAGCAATAAAAAGGTGATTATGGCTGTCAAACCTAAACCAAACGTTGTGCACTAAAATCTTTTGCTGTATTTAGTTTATTTTGGCATCCGGATGATGATTCTAGCATGAAATTGCTTGGGCACCTTTTAATTTTTAAGATTTTGACACATTCAGCTCAAATGTACAATCATGCGCTAAAAACGCATTTAAAGCAATAAAAAGGTGATTATGGCTGTCAAACCTAAACCAAACGTTGTGCACTCAAATCTTTTGCTGTATTTAGTTTATTTTGGCATCCGGATGATGATTCTAGCATGAAATTGCTTGGGCACCTGTTAATTTTTAAGATTTTGACACATTCAGCTCAAATGTACACAATTGCTGATTATGGCTGTCAAATCTAAACCAAACGTTGTGCACTCAAATCTTTTGCTGTATTTAGTTTATTTTGGCATCCGGATGATGATTCTAGCATGAAATTGCTTGGGCACCTGTTAATTTTTAAGATTTTGACACATTCAGCTCAAATGTACAATCATGCGCTACAAACGCATTTAAAGAAATAAAAAGGTGATTATGGCTGTCAAACCTAAACCAAACGTTGTGCACTCAAATCTTTTGCTATATTTAGTTTATTTTGGCATCCGGATGATGATTCTAGCATGAAATTGCTTGGGCACCTGTTAATTTTTAAGATTTTGACACATTCAGCTCAAATGTACACAATTGCTGATTATGGCTGTCAAATCTAAACCAAACGTTGTGCACTCAAATCTTTTGCTGTATTTAGTTTATTTTGGCATCCGGATGATGATTCTAGCATGAAATTGCTTGGGCACCTGTTAATTTTTAAGATTTTGACACATTCAGCTCAAATGTACAATCATGCGCTAAAAACGCATTTAAAGCAATAAAAAGGTGATTATGGCTGTCAAACCTAAACCAAACGTTGTGCACTCAAATCTTTTGCTGTATTTAGTTTATTTTGGCATCCGGATGATGATTCTAGCATGAAATTGCTTGGGCACCTGTTAATTTTTAAGATTTTGACACATTCAGCTCAAATGTACACAATTGCTGATTATGGCTGTCAAATCTTAACCAAACGTTGTGCACTCAAATCTTTTGCTGTATTTAGTTTATTTTGGCATCCGGATGATGATTCTAGCATGAAATTGCTTGGGCACCTGTTAATTTTTAAGATTTTGACACATTCAGCTCAAATGTACACAATTGCTGATTATGGCTGTCAAATCTAAACCAAACGTTGTGCACTCAAATCTTTTGCTGTATTTAGTTTATTTTGGCATCCGGATGATGATTCTAGCATGAAATTGCTTGGGCACCTGTTAATTTTTAAGATTTTGACACATTCAGCTCAAATGTACAATCATGCGCTAAAAACGCATTTAAAGCAATAAAAAGGTGATTATGGCTATCAAACCTAAACCAAACGTTGTGCACTCAAATCTTTTGCTGTATTTAGTTTATTTTGGCATCCGGATGATGATTCTAGCATGAAATTGCTTGGGCACCTGTTAATTTTTAAGATTTTGACACATTCAGCTCAAATGTGCACAATTGCTGATTATGGCTGTCAAATCTAAACCAAACGTTGTGCACTCAAATCTTTTGCTGTATTTAGTTTATTTTGGCATCCGGATGATGATTCTAGCATGAAATTGCTTGGGCACCTGTTAATTTTTAAGATTTTGACACATTCAGCTCAAATGTACAATCATGCGCTAAAAACGCATTTAAAGCAATAAAAAGGTGATTATGGCTGTCAAACCTAAACCAAACGTTGTGCACTCAAATCTTTTGCTGTATTTAGTTTATTTTGGCATCCGGATGATGATTCTAGCATGAAATTGCTTGGGCACCTGTTAATTTTTAAGATTTTGACACATTCAGCTCAAATGTACACAATTGCTGATTATGGCTGTCAAATCTAAACCAAACGTTGTGCACTCAAATCTTTTGCTGTATTTAGTTTATTTTGGCATCCGGATGATGATTCTAGCATGAAATTGCTTGGGCACCTGTTAATTTTTAAGATTTTGACACATTCAGCTCAAATGTACAATCATGCGCTAAAAACGCATTTAAAGCAATAAAAAGATGATTATGGCTGTCAAACCTAAACCAAACGTTGTGCACTCAAATCTTTTGCTGTATTTAGTTTATTTTGGCATCCGGATGATGATTCTAGCATGAAATTGCTTGGGCACCTGTTAATTTTTAAGATTTTGACACATTCAGCTCAAATGTACAATCATGCGCTAAAAACGCATTTAAAGCAATAAAAAGGTGATTATGGCTGTCAAACCTAAACCAAACGTTGTGCACTCAAATCTTTTGCTGTATTTAGTTTATTTTGGCATCCGGATGATGATTCTAGCATGAAATTGCTTGGGCACCTGTTAATTTTTAAGATTTTGACACATTCAGCTCAAATGTACACAATTGCTGATTATGGCTGTCAAATCTAAACCAAACGTTGTGCACTCAAATCTTTTGCTGTATTTAGTTTATTTTGGCATCCGGATGATGATTCTAGCATGAAATTGCTTGGGCACCTGTTAATTTTTAAGATTTTGACACATTCAGCTCAAATGTACAATCATGCGCTAAAAACGCATTTAAAGCAATAAAAAGGTGATTATGGCTGTCAAACCTAAACCAAACGTTGTGCACTCAAATCTTTTGCTGTATTTAGTTTATTTTGGCATCCGGATGATGATTCTAGCATGAAATTGCTTGGGCACCTGTTAATTTTTAAGATTTTGACACATTCAGCTCAAATGTACACAATTGCTGATTATGGCTGTCAAATCTTAACCAAACGTTGTGCACTCAAATCTTTTGCTGTATTTAGTTTATTTTGGCATCCGGATGATGATTCTAGCATGAAATTGCTTGGGCACCTGTTAATTTTTAAGATTTTGACACATTCAGCTCAAATGTACACAATTGCTGATTATGGCTGTCAAATCTAAACCAAACGTTGTGCACTCAAATCTTTTGCTGTATTTAGTTTATTTTGGCATCCGGATGATGATTCTAGCATGAAATTGCTTGGGCACCTGTTAATTTTTAAGATTTTGACACATTCAGCTCAAATGTACAATCATGCGCTAAAAACGCATTTAAAGCAATAAAAAGGTGATTATGGCTGTCAAACCTAAACCAAACGTTGTGCACTCAAATCTTTTGCTGTATTTAGTTTATTTTGGCATCCGGATGATGATTCTAGCATGAAATTGCTTGGGCACCTGTTAATTTTTAAGATTTTGACACATTCAGCTCAAATGTACACAATTGCTGATTATGGCTGTCAAATCTAAACCAAACGTTGTGCACTCAAATCTTTTGCTGTATTTAGTTTATTTTGGCATCCGGATGATGATTCTAGCATGAAATTGCTTGGGCACCTGTTAATTTTTAAGATTTTGACACATTCAGCTCAAATGTACAATCATGCGCTAAAAACGCATTTAAAGCAATAAAAAGGTGATTATGGCTGTCAAACCTAAACCAAACGTTGTGCACTCAAATCTTTTGCTGTATTTAGTTTATTTTGGCATCCGGATGATGATTCTAGCATGAAATTGCTTGGGCACCTGTTAATTTTTAAGATTTTGACACATTCAGCTCAAATGTACACAATTGCTGATTATGGCTGTCAAATCTAAACCAAACGTTGTGCACTCAAATCTTTTGCTGTATTTAGTTTATTTTGGCATCCGGATGATGATTCTAGCATGAAATTGCTTGGGCACCTGTTAATTTTTAAGATTTTGACACATTCAGCTCAAATGTACACAATTGCTGATTATGGCTGTCAAATCTAAACCAAACGTTGTGCACTCAAATCTTTTGCTGTATTTAGTTTATTTTGGCATCCGGATGATGATTCTAGCATGAAATTGCTTGGGCACCTTTTAATTTTTAAGATTTTGACACATTCAGCTCAAATGTACAATCATGCGCTAAAAACGCATTTAATGCAATAAAAAGGTGATTATGGCTGTCAAACCTAAACCAAACGTTGTGCACTCAAATCTTTTGCTGTATTTAGTTTATTTTGGCATCCGGATGATGATTCTAGCATGAAATTGCTTGGGCACCTGTTAATTTTTAAGATTTTGACACATTCAGCTCAAATGTACACAATTGCTGATTATGGCTGTCAAATCTAAACCAAACGTTGTGCACTCAAATCTTTTGCTGTATTTAGTTTATTTTGGCATCCGGATGATGATTCTAGCGTGAAATTGCTTGGGCACCTGTTAATTTTTAAGATTTTGACACATTCAGCTCAAATGTACAATCATGCGCTAAAAACGCATTTAAAGCAATAAAAAGGTGATTATGGCTGTCAAACCTAAACCAAACGTTGTGCACTCAAATCTTTTGCTGTATTTAGTTTATTTTGGCATCCGGATGATGATTCTAGCATGAAATTGCTTGGGCACCTGTTAATTTTTAAGATTTTGACACATTCAGCTCAAATGTACACAATTGCTGATTATGGCTGTCAAATCTTAACCAAACGTTGTGCACTCAAATCTTTTGCTGTATTTAGTTTATTTTGGCATCCGGATGATGATTCTAGCATGAAATTGCTTGGGCACCTGTTAATTTTTAAGATTTTGACACATTCAGCTCAAATGTACACAATTGCTGATTATGGCTGTCAAATCTAAACCAAACGTTGTGCACTCAAATCTTTTGCTGTATTTAGTTTATTTTGGCATCCGGATGATGATTCTAGCATGAAATTGCTTGGGCACCTGTTAATTTTTAAGATTTTGACACATTCAGCTCAAATGTACAATCATGCGCTAAAAACGCATTTAAAGCAATAAAAAGGTGATTATGGCTGTCAAACCTAAACCAAACGTTGTGCACTCAAATCTTTTGCTGTATTTAGTTTATTTTGGCATCCGGATGATGATTCTAGCATGAAATTGCTTGGGCACCTGTTAATTTTTAAGATTTTGACACATTCAGCTCAAATGTACACAATTGCTGATTATGGCTGTCAAATCTAAACCAAACGTTGTGCACTCAAATCTTTTGCTGTATTTAGTTTATTTTGGCATCCGGATGATGATTCTAGCATGAAATTGCTTGGGCACCTGTTAATTTTTAAGATTTTGACACATTCAGCTCAAATGTACAATCATGCGCTAAAAACGCATTTAAAGCAATAAAAAGGTGATTATGGCTATCAAACCTAAACCAAACGTTGTGCACTCAAATCTTTTGCTGTATTTAGTTTATTTTGGCATCCGGATGATGATTCTAGCATGAAATTGCTTGGGCACCTGTTAATTTTTAAGATTTTGACACATTCAGCTCAAATGTACAATCATGCGCTAAAAACGCATTTAAAGCAATAAAAAGGTGATTATGGCTGTCAAACCTAAACCAAACGTTGTGCACTCAAATCTTTTGCTGTATTTAGTTTATTTTGGCATCCGGATGATGATTCTAGCATGAAATTGCTTGGGCACCTGTTAATTTTTAAGATTTTGACACATTCAGCTCAAATGTACACAATTGCTGATTATGGCTGTCAAATCTAAACCAAACGTTGTGCACTCAAATCTTTTGCTGTATTTAGTTTATTTTGGCATCCGGATGATGATTCTAGCATGAAATTGCTTGGGCACCTGTTAATTTTTAAGATTTTGACACATTCAGCTCAAATGTACACAATTGCTGATTATGGCTGTCAAACCTAAACCAAACGTTGTGCACTAAAATCTTTTGCTGTATTTAGTTTATTTTGGCATCCGGATGATGATTCTAGCATGAAATTGCTTGGGCACCTGTTAATTTTTAAGATTTTGACACATTCAGCTCAAATGTACACAATTGCTGATTATGGCTGTCAAATCTAAACCAAACGTTGTGCACTCAAATCTTTTGCTGTATTTAGTTTATTTTGGCATCCGGATGATGATTCTAGCATGAAATTGCTTGGGCACCTTTTAATTTTTAAGATTTTGACACATTCAGCTCAAATGTACAATCATGCGCTAAAAACGCATTTAAAGCAATAAAAAGGTGATTATGGCTGTCAAACCTAAACCAAACGTTGTGCACTCAAATCTTTTGCTGTATTTAGTTTATTTTGGCATCCGGATGATGATTCTAGTGTAACACAGGATCTTCGTGAAGACAAGTGTTTGTGGATCGCTCCAAATGGAGGTCGTGGAAAGAACCAGTCGGAGAGGGAATAGCTCCAGCTTTCACTTTATTTCCTCGTCTCGTTCTAATTCAACTTCCCTCACAATCGTTCCCCCTCCTTTTTTCTCTCCCTGTATCCTTCCGCGCCACACGCTCATCTCCCACAATGTAGTTCCGGTCCCCCAAAATCAAAACAAAATAGACCCCAACAAATACATATAATAATATGAAAATAAATCCTCTTACATATTTCCTTCTCTTCAAAATGAAATGTCCACATTTCGTCTGGAACATATCAACAGACAAAATTAACAAAATTGAACCAAATTCAATCATCATTGTACAAACATAAGACCCCTAAAAAAACTACACACCATTAGGAAGTGGTACACATATCCCATAAACAATTAACACAGGCATGTGCCATCATTTTTTTTTTTTTTTTTTTTTTTGGTAAACACATTTAGCATAAACACCTCATGCAAGAAGGCGCTGTGGCCTTCGAATAATACGGCCACTCCTGGTCATAGATGGCCCTGAAGGGTCACCTAGAGGACGCAATCCTGGCTTATGGGAGACGCGGCCTGTTAGTCTCCTCTGTGCCGGCACAGAAGGCCTAGCGGGCCCTGACAGTTGAGTCAACCCACTATCACCAAAACGAATAGGAAGAGAACCGGACAATGCCGTGTAACTCGGCGTACGGTCCCTGGCAGGAAAAGACACAGTTTTTGGTAATATTGTGCCCCGGAAAGGTTTCAAACGATCATAGTGAATAGTTTTTCGTGCGGCCTGAGTATCTTTAACATCCAACAGCTGGTACAAGAGACCATCCTCATCAACAGAAATGACCTTAAAAGGCCCGGTCCAGTTTGGACATAGCTTCTGTCGTTGTGTGGTAGGATCATCAATCCACACCAAATCCCCACAACCATAAGGCTTGAAATTAACCTGTTGGTTATAGTAGTATTCACGTTTTAGTTCTTGTTCCTCACGAAACCTGTGAACTGTCTCAAATGCCAAGCTCATGCGTGACACTAGTTCTGACCCATAGTTTTGTGGGGTGTCCAATTCTCTGGGCGGGGCCACTTGGACCTCTGCAGGTAGCCTTGGCTCTCTGCCATGAGCAAGAAAATAGGGTGAATACCCCGTGCTTGAGTGTGGGGTGGCATTAAAAGATAGAACCACAGCAGGTAGGTAATAGTCCCATTCACCCCCATGATCCTGAATCAATTTAGCCAATTGTCCTTTCAATGTCCGATTGAATCTTTCCACCATACCATTCCCTCGTGGGTGATATGGCGATGTCCTTTTCTTTTTAATGTTTAGTCGTTGACATATAGTTTGTACCACCTCTGATTCATATTCATCTGAAAACAGTTCTTCAGGAACACCATGGTCAGGGATGTATCGCTCACAAAATAACTGGGCCACTGTCGCCGCTTTTTGGTCCGTCATGGGGTAGACGTTTACATACTTAGTAAAATGATCTTGTATTACCAGTACATATCTATTGCCCGCAGTCGTAATCGGAAGTTCAGTTATGTCTGTACACACAAACTGAAACGGTCTGTCAGACTGGATTGAATGTAAAGGCGCTTTGCGTTGTGGCACCGGTTTCCTGAAGGCTTCACATGACTCGCACAGGTTACAAAAGTTTTCAAGGTCGGATCTCATTCCTGGCCAATAGCACATGTTCAATGCTCGCTTAACAGTGCGCTCAGCACTGTAATGACCAGAACACGGATTGCCATGAAGAAAATGCATCGTCTCTGTAACAAGTGAGGCTGGTATTACCACCTGATAATAGTCCAGTTTCCCCGGGACACTGCGACCTGTGCGACAGAGTACATCATCACATAGCACTAACTTGGGAAACTGCCACCAAAGTTTTCTCTGAACCCGACCTTTAACCTGTCTCAGATAAGGGCGTTTTTGATTTTTCACCCAGGCATATACCTCAGCGAGCACGGTATCAGAAAGTTGTGCGGAAATTATGTCATCAGTCTGAACAGACAATGTCGGCAGTAACATAGTGTTCAACCGTTCAGTGTTGCAGTCAACAAAACATACCTGAGATGAGGCACTGTTGTCAACAGAAGGTTGTCCAACTGAGCCTAACAAGTCTGAAGTGGGGGCCACCACTTCAGCATCATCAGGGAAGGGATGACATTCCACTGAGCGGGAAGTTGTCCTCTCAGTGGATTCCGGTGCCACCATAGGAATCCGTGACATTGCATCAGCATTCGTATGTTTCTTTCCTTCTTTGTGCGTAATTCTCCATTGATAGGGATCCAGTTCCAACGCCCAACGGCCTCGGCGTCCCGTGGGGTCATGCGTCAGATCCATTTTTCTTAAACTGAGCAGAGGACGATGATCAGTAACAATAGTGAATGGATTACAGTTCAAATAGTGTCTGAAGTGTCTAATTGACCAAACAATAGCATATAATTCTTTGTCATAGGTAGACCACTTTCTCTCAGTCTTTGAAAGAACATGACTTGCGTAAGCCACCACCCTTTCAAGCCCGTTTTGAACCTGAGAGAGTACTGAGCCAATTGCAAAATTGGAGGCATCCGTACTCAAAATAAATGGTTGGTCAAAATTAGGGAAGGCCATTATTGGTGCGGAAGTAAGTGCATCTTTCAATGTCTGAAAAGCCACACAACATTCATCAGTCCACTGGAAAAGTACTTGTTTTTGTGTGAGTCTATGCAGAGGCTGTGCCACGAACGCATATTTATGTACAAAACGTCTATAATATGAGCACAAACCCAAAAATGCGCGTACCTCGGTTGGTGAACGTGGCACAGGCCAGTCACGGATGCGTGCACTGTTGACAGGGTCCAACGTGAGCCCGTCACGGGATACAATGTGTCCCATATATTTCACACTCGTTTTGCAAAAATCACATTTTCTGGGGTTTAGTTTCAAACCTGCTTCTCTAAAACGCCCAAGAATGTCTTTGAGATTATGCAAGTGCTCTTCAAAGCTTTTACCCATGCAAATAATGTCATCTAAATAAATGACACAGGTCGTCCAGTGAAGTCCCCTCAACACAAGTTCCATGAGTCTCTGAAATGTTGGTGGAGAGTTTTTTTAAGCCCATGGGCATTACTTTAAATTGGTAAAGACCATCACCTGTTGTGAACGTGGTTTTGTGTCTATCCGCAGGATCCATTTTCACCTGCCAATACCCGCTTGACATATCCATTGTTGAGAAAAATTGAGAACCCGACAATGCGTCCAAACTATCGTCCACCCTTGGTAAGGGATGTGCGTCAGTAACAGTAACAGAGTTTAGTTTCCGAAAGTCCACACAAAACCTGTACG
>NW_027520389.1:0-89027 GCF_051991245.1 Festucalex cinctus
AAGCAATAAAAAGGTGATTATGCTGTCAAACCTAAACCAAACGTTGTGCACTCAAATCTTTTGCTGTATTTAGTTTATTTTGGCATCCGGATGATGATTCTAGCATGAAATTGCTTGGGCACCTGTTAATTTTTAAGATTTTGACACATTCACTCAAATGTACAATCATGCGCTAAAAACGCATTTAAAGCAATAAAAGGTGATTATGGCTGTCAAACCTAAACCAAACGTTGTGCACTCAAATCTTTTGCTGTATTTAGTTTATTTTGGCATCCGGATGATGATTCTAGCATGAAATTGCTTGGGCACCTGTTAATTTTTAAGATTTTGACACATTCAGCTCAAATGTACACAATTGCTGATTATGGCTGTCAAATCTTAACCAAACGTTGTGCACTCAAATCTTTTGCTGTATTTAGTTTATTTTGGCATCCGGATGATGATTCTAGCATGAAATTGCTTGGGCACCTGTTAATTTTTAAGATTTTGACACATTCAGCTCAAATGTACAATCATGCGCTAAAAACGCATTTAAAGCAATAAAAAGGTGATTATGGCTGTCAAACCTAAACCAAACGTTGTGCACTCAAATCTTTTGCTGTATTTAGTTTATTTTGGCATCCGGATGATGATTCTAGCATGAAATTGCTTGGGCACCTGTTAATTTTAAGATTTTGACACATTCAGCTCAAATGTACACAATAGCTGATTATGGCTGTCAAATCTAAACCAAACGTTGTGCACTCAAATCTTTTGCTGTATTTAGTTTATTTTGGCATCCGGATGATGATTCTAGCATGAAATTGCTTGGGCACCTGTTAATTTTTAAGATTTTGACACATTCACTCAAATGTACAATCAAGCGCTAAAAACGCATTTAAAGCAATAAAAAGGTGATTATGGCTGTCAAACCTAAACCAAACGTTGTGCACTCAAATCTTTTGCTGTATTTAGTTTATTTTGGCATCCGGATGATGATTCTAGCATGAAATTGCTTGGGCACCTGTTAATTTTAAGATTTTGACACATTCAGCTCAAATGTACACAATTGCTGATTATGGCTGTCAAATCTAAACCAAACGTTGTGCACTCAAATCTTTTGCTGTATTTAGTTTATTTTGGCATCCGGATGATGATTCTAGCATGAAATTGCTTGGGCACCTGTTAATTTTTAAGATTTTGACACATTCAGCTCAAATGTACAATCATGCGCTAAAAACGCATTTAAAGCAATAAAAAGGTGATTATGGCTGTCAAACCTAAACCAAACGTTGTGCACTCAAATCTTTTGCTGTATTTAGTTTATTTTGGCATCCGGATGATGATTCTAGCATGAAATTGCTTGGGCACCTGTTAATTTTTAAGATTTTGACACATTCAGCTCAAATGTACACAATTGCTGATTATGGCTGTCAAATCTAAACCAAACGTTGTGCACTCAAATCTTTTGCTGTATTTAGTTTATTTTGGCATCCGGATGATGATTCTAGCATGAAATTGCTTGGGCACCTGTTAATTTTTAAGATTTTGACACATTCAGCTCAAATGTACAATCATGCGCTACAAACGCATTTAAAGCAATAAAAAGGTGATTATGGCTGTCAAACCTAAACCAAACGTTGTGCACTCAAATCTTTTGCTGTATTTAGTTTATTTTGGCATCCGGATGATGATTCTAGCATGAAATTGCTTGGGAACCTGTTAATTTTTAAGATTTTGACACATTCACTCAAATGTACAATCATGCGCTAAAAACGCATTTAAAGCAATAAAAAGGTGATTATGGCTGTCAAACCTAAACCAAACGTTGTGCACTCAAATCTTTTGCTGTATTTAGTTTATTTTGGCATCCGGATGATGATTCTAGCATGAAATTGCTTGGGCACCTGTTAATTTTTAAGATTTTGACACATTCAGCTCAAATGTACACAATTGCTGATTATGGCTGTCAAATCTAAACCAAACGTTGTGCACTCAAATCTTTTGCTGTATTTAGTTTATTTTGGCATCCGGATGATGATTCTAGCATGAAATTGCTTGGGCACCTGTTAATTTTTAAGATTTTGACACATTCAGCTCAAATGTACAATCATGCGCTAAAAACGCATTTAAAGCAATAAAAAGGTGATTATGGCTGTCAAACCTAAACCAAACGTTGTGCACTCAAATCTTTTGCTGTATTTAGTTTATTTTGGCATCCGGATGATGATTCTAGCATGAAATTGCTTGGGCACCTGTTAATTTTTAAGATTTTGACACATTCAGCTCAAATGTACACAATTTCTGATTATGGCTGTCAAATCTTAACCAAACGTTGTGCACTCAAATCTTTTGCTGTATTTAGTTTATTTTGGCATCCGGATGATGATTCTAGCATGAAATTGCTTGGGCACCTGTTAATTTTTAAGATTTTGACACATTCAGCTCAAATGTACAATCATGCGCTAAAAACGCATTTAAAGCAATAAAAAGGTGATTATGGCTGTCAAACCTAAACCAAACGTTGTGCACTCAAATCTTTTGCTGTATTTAGTTTATTTTGGCATCCGGATGATGATTCTAGCATGAAATTGCTTGGGCACCTGTTAATTTTTAAGATTTTGACACATTCAGCTCAAATGTACACAATTGCTGATTATGGCTGTCAAATCTAAACCAAACGTTGTGCACTCAAATCTTTTGCTGTATTTAGTTTATTTTGGCATCCGGATGATGATTCTAGCATGAAATTGCTTGGGCACCTGTTAATTTTTAAGATTTTGACACATTCAGCTCAAATGTACAATCATGCGCTACAAACGCATTTAAAGCAATAAAAAGGTGATTATGGCTGTCAAACCTAAACCAAACGTTGTGCACTCAAATCTTTTGCTGTATTTAGTTTATTTTGGCATCCGGATGATGATTCTAGCATGAAATTGCTTGGGCACCTGTTAATTTTTAAGATTTTGACACATTCACTCAAATGTACAATCATGCGCTAAAAACGCATTTAAAGCAATAAAAAGGTGATTATGGCTGTCAAACCTAAACCAAACGTTGTGCACTCAAATCTTTTGCTGTATTTAGTTTATTTTGGCATCCGGATGATGATTCTAGCATGAAATTGCTTGGGCACCTGTTAATTTTTAAGATTTTGACACATTCAGCTCAAATGTACACAATTGCTGATTATGGCTGTCAAATCTTAACCAAACGTTGTGCACTCAAATCTTTTGCTGTATTTAGTTTATTTTGGCATCCGGATGATGATTCTAGCATGAAATTGCTTGGGCACCTGTTAATTTTTAAGATTTTGACACATTCAGCTCAAATGTACAATCATGCGCTAAAAACGCATTTAAAGCAATAAAAAGGTGATTATGGCTGTCAAACCTAAACCAAACGTTGTGCACTCAAATCTTTTGCTGTATTTAGTTTATTTTGGCATCCGGATGATGATTCTAGCATGAAATTGCTTGGGCACCTGTTAATTTTTAAGATTTTGACACATTCAGCTCAAATGTACACAATTGCTGATTATGGCTGTCAAATCTTAACCAAACGTTGTGCACTCAAATCTTTTGCTGTATTTAGTTTATTTTGGCATCCGGATGATGATTCTAGCATGAAATTGCTTGGGCACCTGTTAATTTTTAAGATTTTGACACATTCAGCTCAAATGTACAATCATGCGCTAAAAACGCATTTAAAGCAATAAAAAGGTGATTATGGCTGTCAAACCTAAACCAAACGTTGTGCACTCAAATCTTTTGCTGTATTTAGTTTATTTTGGCATCCGGATGATGATTCTAGCATGAAATTGCTTGGGCACCTGTTAATTTTTAAGATTTTGACACATTCAGCTCAAATGTACACAATTGCTGATTATGGCTGTCAAATCTAAACCAAACGTTGTGCACTCAAATCTTTTGCTGTATTTAGTTTATTTTGGCATCCGGATGATGATTCTAGCATGAAATTGCTTGGGCACCTGTTAATTTTTAAGATTTTGACACATTCAGCTCAAATGTACAATCATGCGCTACAAACGCATTTAAAGCAATAAAAAGGTGATTATGGCTGTCAAACCTAAACCAAACGTTGTGCACTCAAATCTTTTGCTGTATTTAGTTTATTTTGGCATCCGGATGATGATTCTAGCATGAAATTGCTTGGGCACCTGTTAATTTTTAAGATTTTGACACATTCACTCAAATGTACAATCATGCGCTAAAAACGCATTTAAAGCAATAAAAAGGTGATTATGGCTGTCAAACCTAAACCAAACGTTGTGCACTCAAATCTTTTGCTGTATTTAGTTTATTTTGGCATCCGGATGATGATTCTAGCATGAAATTGCTTGGGCACCTGTTAATTTTTAAGATTTTGACACATTCAGCTCAAATGTACACAATTGCTGATTATGGCTGTCAAATCTTAACCAAACGTTGTGCACTCAAATCTTTTGCTGTATTTAGTTTATTTTGGCATCCGGATGATGATTCTAGCATGAAATTGCTTGGGCACCTGTTAATTTTTAAGATTTTGACACATTCAGCTCAAATGTACAATCATGCGCTAAAAACGCATTTAAAGCAATAAAAAGGTGATTATGGCTGTCAAACCTAAACCAAACGTTGTGCACTCAAATCTTTTGCTGTATTTAGTTTATTTTGGCATCCGGATGATGATTCTAGCATGAAATTGCTTGGGCACCTGTTAATTTTTAAGATTTTGACACATTCAGCTCAAATGTACACAATTGCTGATTATGGCTGTCAAATCTAAACCAAACGTTGTGCACTCAAATCTTTTGCTGTATTTAGTTTATTTTGGCATCCGGATGATGATTCTAGCATGAAATTGCTTGGGCACCTGTTAATTTTTAAGATTTTGACACATTCACTCAAATGTACAATCAAGCGCTAAAAACGCATTTAAAGCAATAAAAAGGTGATTATGGCTGTCAAACCTAAACCAAACGTTGTGCACTCAAATCTTTTGCTGTATTTAGTTTATTTTGGCATCCGGATGATGATTCTAGCATGAAATTGCTTGGGCACCTGTTAATTTTTAAGATTTTGACACATTCAGCTCAAATGTACACAATTGCTGATTATGGCTGTCAAATCTAAACCAAACGTTGTGCACTCAAATCTTTTGCTGTATTTAGTTTATTTTGGCATCCGGATGATGATTCTAGCATGAAATTGCTTGGGCACCTGTTAATTTTTAAGATTTTGACACATTCAGCTCAAATGTACAATCATGCGCTAAAAACGCATTTAAAGCAATAAAAAGGTGATTATGGCTGTCAAACCTAAACCAAACGTTGTGCACTCAAATCTTTTGCTGTATTTAGTTTATTTTGGCATCCGGATGATGATTCTAGCATGAAATTGCTTGGGCACCTGTTAATTTTTAAGATTTTGACACATTCAGCTCAAATGTACACAATTGCTGATTATGGCTGTCAAATCTAAACCAAACGTTGTGCACTCAAATCTTTTGCTGTATTTAGTTTATTTTGGCATCCGGATGATGATTCTAGCATGAAATTGCTTGGGCACCTGTTAATTTTTAAGATTTTGACACATTCAGCTCAAATGTACAATCATGCGCTACAAACGCATTTAAAGCAATAAAAAGGTGATTATGGCTGTCAAACCTAAACCAAACGTTGTGCACTCAAATCTTTTGCTGTATTTAGTTTATTTTGGCATCCGGATGATGATTCTAGCATGAAATTGCTTGGGCACCTGTTAATTTTTAAGATTTTGACACATTCACTCAAATGTACAATCATGCGCTAAAAACGCATTTAAAGCAATAAAAAGGTGATTATGGCTGTCAAACCTAAACCAAACGTTGTGCACTCAAATCTTTTGCTGTATTTAGTTTATTTTGGCATCCGGATGATGATTCTAGCATGAAATTGCTTGGGCACCTGTTAATTTTTAAGATTTTGACACATTCAGCTCAAATGTACACAATTGCTGATTATGGCTGTCAAATGTAAACCAAACGTTGTGCACTCAAATCTTTTGCTGTATTTAGTTTATTTTGGCATCCGGATGATGATTCTAGCATGAAATTGCTTGGGCACCTGTTAATTTTTAAGATTTTGACACATTCAGCTCAAATGTACAATCATGCGCTACAAACGCATTTAAAGCAATAAAAAGGTGATTATGGCTGTCAAACCTAAACCAAACGTTGTGCACTCAAATCTTTTGCTATATTTAGTTTATTTTGGCATCCGGATGATGATTCTAGCATGAAATTGCTTGGGCACCTGTTAATTTTTAAGATTTTGACACATTCACTCAAATGTACAATCATGCGCTAAAAACGCATTTAAAGCAATAAAAAGGTGATTATGGCTGTCAAACCTAAACCAAACGTTGTGCACTCAAATCTTTTGCTGTATTTAGTTTATTTTGGCATCCGGATGATGATTCTAGCATGAAATTGCTTGGGCACCTGTTAATTTTTAAGATTTTGACACATTCAGCTCAAATGTACACAATTGCTGATTATGGCTGTCAAATGTAAACCAAACGTTGTGCACTCAAATCTTTTGCTGTATTTAGTTTATTTTGGCATCCGGATGATGATTCTAGCATGAAATTGCTTGGGCACCTGTTAATTTTTAAGATTTTGACACATTCAGCTCAAATGTACAATCATGCGCTACAAACGCATTTAAAGCAATAAAAAGGTGATTATGGCTGTCAAACCAAAACCAAACGTTGTGCACTCAAATCTTTTGCTGTATTTAGTTTATTTTGGCATCCGGATGATGATTCTAGCATGAAATTGCTTGGGCACCTGTTAATTTCTAAGATTTTGACACATTCAGCTCAAATGTACAGAATTGCTGATTATGGCTGTCAAATCTAAACCAAACGTTGTGCACTCAAATCTTTTGCTGTATTTTGTTTATTTTGGCATCCGGATGATGATTCTAGCATGAAATTGCTTGGGCACCTGTTAATTTTTAAGATTTTGACACATTCAGCTCAAATGTACAATCATGCGCTACAAACGCATTTAAAGCAATAAAAAGGTGATTATGGCTGTCAAACCTAAACCAAACGTTGTGCACTCAAATCTTTTGCTGTATTTAGTTTATTTTGGCATCCGGATGATGATTCTAGCATGAAATTGCTTGGGCACCTGTTAATTTTTAAGATTTTGACACATTCAGCTCAAATGTACACAATTGCTGATTATGGCTGTCAAATCTAAACCAAACGTTGTGCACTCAAATCTTTTGCTGTATTTAGTTTATTTTGGCATCCGGATGATGATTCTAGCATGAAATTGCTTGGGCACCTGTTAATTTTTAAGATTTTGACACATTCAGCTCAAATGTACAATCATGCGCTACAAACGCATTTAAAGCAATAAAAAGGTGATTATGGCTGTCAAACCTAAACCAAACGTTGTGCACTCAAATCTTTTGCTGTATTTAGTTTATTTTGGCATCCGGATGATGATTCTAGCATGAAATTGCTTGGGCACCTGTTAATTTTTAAGATTTTGACACATTCAGCTCAAATGTACAATCATGCGCTACAAACGCATTTAAAGCAATAAAAAGGTGATTATGGCTGTCAAACCAAAACCAAACGTTGTGCACTCAAATCTTTTGCTGTATTTAGTTTATTTTGGCATCCGGATGATGATTCTAGCATGAAATTGCTTGGGCACCTGTTAATTTCTAAGATTTTGACACATTCAGCTCAAATGTACAGAATTGCTGATTATGGCTGTCAAATCTAAACCAAACGTTGTGCACTCAAATCTTTTGCTGTATTTTGTTTATTTTGGCATCCGGATGATGATTCTAGCATGAAATTGCTTGGGCACCTGTTAATTTTTAAGATTTTGACACATTCAGCTCAAATGTACAATCATGCGCTACAAACGCATTTAAAGCAATAAAAAGGTGATTATGGCTGTCAAACCTAAACCAAACGTTGTGCACTCAAATCTTTTGCTGTATTTAGTTTATTTTGGCATCCGGATGATGATTCTAGCATGAAATTGCTTGGGCACCTGTTAATTTTTAAGATTTTGACACATTCAGCTCAAATGTACACAATTGCTGATTATGGCTGTCAAATCTAAACCAAACGTTGTGCACTCAAATCTTTTGCTGTATTTAGTTTATTTTGGCATCCGGATGATGATTCTAGCATGAAATTGCTTGGGCACCTGTTAATTTTTAAGATTTTGACACATTCAGCTCAAATGTACAATCATGCGCTAAAAACGCATTTAAAGCAATAAAAAGGTGATTATGGCTGTCAAACCTAAACCAAACGTTGTGCACTCAAATCTTTTGCTGTATTTAGTTTATTTTGGCGTCCGGATGATGATTCTAGCATGAAATTGCTTGGGCACCTGTTAATTTTTAAGATTTTGACACATTCAGCTCAAATGTACACAATTGCTGATTATGGCTGTCAAATCTAAACCAAACGTTGTGCACTCAAATCTTTTGCTGTATTTAGTTTATTTTGGCATCCGGATGATGATTCTAGCATGAAATTGCTTGGGCACCTGTTAATTTTTAAGATTTTGACACATTCAGCTCAAATGTACAATCATGCGCTACAAACGCATTTAAAGCAATAAAAAGGTGATTATGGCTGTCAAACCTAAACCAAACGTTGTGCACTCAAATCTTTTGCTGTATTTAGTTTATTTTGGCATCCGGATGATGATTCTAGCATGAAATTGCTTGGGCACCTGTTAATTTTTAAGATTTTGACACATTCACTCAAATGTACAATCATGCGCTAAAAACGCATTTAAAGCAATAAAAAGGTGATTATGGCTGTCAAACCTAAACCAAACGTTGTGCACTCAAATCTTTTGCTGTATTTAGTTTATTTTGGCATCCGGATGATGATTCTAGCATGAAATTGCTTGGGCACCTGTTAATTTTTAAGATTTTGACACATTCAGCTCAAATGTACACAATTGCTGATTATGGCTGTCAAATCTTAACCAAACGTTGTGCACTCAAATCTTTTGCTGTATTTAGTTTATTTTGGCATCCGGATGATGATTCTAGCATGAAATTGCTTGGGCACCTGTTAATTTTTAAGATTTTGACACATTCAGCTCAAATGTACAATCATGCGCTAAAAACGCATTTAAAGCAATAAAAAGGTGATTATGGCTGTCAAACCTAAACCAAACGTTGTGCACTCAAATCTTTTGCTGTATTTAGTTTATTTTGGCATCCGGATGATGATTCTAGCATGAAATTGCTTGGGCACCTGTTAATTTTTAAGATTTTGACACATTCAGCTCAAATGTACACAATTGCTGATTATGGCTGTCAAATCTAAACCAAACGTTGTACACTCAAATCTTTTGCTGTATTTAGTTTATTTTGGCATCCGGATGATGATTCTAGCATGAAATTGCTTGGGCACCTGTTAATTTTTAAGATTTTGACACATTCAGCTCAAATGTACAATCATGCGCTACAAACGCATTTAAAGCAATAAAAAGGTGATTATGGCTGTCAAACCTAAACCAAACGTTGTGCACTCAAATCTTTTGCTGTATTTAGTTTATTTTGGCATCCGGATGATGATTCTAGCATGAAATTGCTTGGGCACCTGTTAATTTTTAAGATTTTGACACATTCAGCTCAAATGTACACAATTGCTGATTATGGCTGTCAAATCTTAACCAAACGTTGTGCACTCAAATCTTTTGCTGTATTTAGTTTATTTTGGCATCCGGATGATGATTCTAGCATGAAATTGCTTGGGCACCTGTTAATTTTTAAGATTTTGACACATTCAGCTCAAATGTACAATCATGCGCTAAAAACGCATTTAAAGCAATAAAAAGGTGATTATGGCTGTCAAACCTAAACCAAACGTTGTGCACTCAAATCTTTTGCTGTATTTAGTTTATTTTGGCATCCGGATGATGATTCTGGCATGAAATTGCTTGGGCACCTGTTAATTTTTAAGATTTTGACACATTCAGCTCAAATGTACACAATTGCTGATTATGGCTGTCAAATCTAAACCAAACGTTGTGCACTCAAATCTTTTGCTGTATTTAGTTTATTTTGGCATCCGGATGATGATTCTAGCATGAAATTGCTTGGGCACCTGTTAATTTTTAAGATTTTGACACATTCACTCAAATGTACAATCAAGCGCTAAAAACGCATTTAAAGCAATAAAAAGGTGATTATGGCTGTCAAACCTAAACCAAACGTTGTGCACTCAAATCTTTTGCTGTATTTAGTTTATTTTGGCATCCGGATGATGATTCTAGCATGAAATTGCTTGGGCACCTGTTAATTTTTAAGATTTTGACACATTCAGCTCAAATGTACACAATTGCTGATTATGGCTGTCAAATCTAAACCAAACGTTGTGCACTCAAATCTTTTGCTGTATTTAGTTTATTTTGGCATCCGGATGATGATTCTAGCATGAAATTGCTTGGGCACCTGTTAATTTTTAAGATTTTGACACATTCAGCTCAAATGTACAATCATGCGCTAAAAACGCATTTAAAGCAATAAAAAGGTGATTATGGCTGTCAAACCTAAACCAAACGTTGTGCACTCAAATCTTTTGCTGTATTTAGTTTATTTTGGCATCCGGATGATGATTCTAGCATGAAATTGCTTGGGCACCTGTTAATTTTTAAGATTTTGACACATTCAGCTCAAATGTACACAATTGCTGATTATGGCTGTCAAATCTAAACCAAACGTTGTGCACTCAAATCTTTTGCTGTATTTAGTTTATTTTGGCATCCGGATGATGATTCTAGCATGAAATTGCTTGGGCACCTGTTAATTTTTAAGATTTTGACACATTCAGCTCAAATGTACAATCATGCGCTACAAACGCATTTAAAGCAATAAAAAGGTGATTATGGCTGTCAAACCTAAACCAAACGTTGTGCACTCAAATCTTTTGCTGTATTTAGTTTATTTTGGCATCCGGATGATGATTCTAGCATGAAATTGCTTGGGCACCTGTTAATTTTTAAGATTTTGACACATTCACTCAAATGTACAATCATGCGCTAAAAACGCATTTAAAGCAATAAAAAGGTGATTATGGCTGTCAAACCTAAACCAAACGTTGTGCACTCAAATCTTTTGCTGTATTTAGTTTATTTTGGCATCCGGATGATGATTCTAGCATGAAATTGCTTGGGCACCTGTTAATTTTTAAGATTTTGACACATTCACTCAAATGTACAATCAAGCGCTAAAAACGCATTTAAAGCAATAAAAAGGTGATTATGGCTGTCAAACCTAAACCAAACGTTGTGCACTCAAATCTTTTGCTGTATTTAGTTTATTTTGGCATCCGGATGATGATTCTAGCATGAAATTGCTTGGGCACCTGTTAATTTTTAAGATTTTGACACATTCAGCTCAAATGTACAATCATGCGCTACAAACGCATTTAAAGCAATAAAAAGGTGATTATGGCTGTCAAACCTAAACCAAACGTTGTGCACTCAAATCTTTTGCTGTATTTAGTTTATTTTGGCATCCGGATGATGATTCTAGCATGAAATTGCTTGGGCACCTGTTAATTTTTAAGATTTTGACACATTCAGCTCAAATGTACACAATTGCTGATTATGGCTGTCAAATCTTAACCAAACGTTGTGCACTCAAATCTTTTGCTGTATTTAGTTTATTTTGGCATCCGGATGATGATTCTAGCATGAAATTGCTTGGGCACCTGTTAATTTTTAAGATTTTGACACATTCAGCTCAAATGTACAATCATGCGCTAAAAACGCATTTAAAGCAATAAAAAGGTGATTATGGCTGTCAAACCTAAACCAAACGTTGTGCACTCAAATCTTTTGCTGTATTTAGTTTATTTTGGCATCCGGATGATGATTCTAGCATGAAATTGCTTGGGCACCTGTTAATTTTTAAGATTTTGACACATTCAGCTCAAATGTACACAATTGCTGATTATGGCTGTCAAATCTAAACCAAACGTTGTGCACTCAAATCTTTTGCTGTATTTAGTTTATTTTGGCATCCGGATGATGATTCTAGCATGAAATTGCTTGGGCACCTGTTAATTTTTAAGATTTTGACACATTCACTCAAATGTACAATCAAGCGCTAAAAACGCATTTAAAGCAATAAAAAGGTGATTATGGCTGTCAAACCTAAACCAAACGTTGTGCACTCAAATCTTTTGCTGTATTTAGTTTATTTTGGCATCCGGATGATGATTCTAGCATGAAATTGCTTGGGCACCTGTTAATTTTTAAGATTTTGACACATTCAGCTCAAATGTACACAATTGCTGATTATGGCTGTCAAATCTAAACCAAACGTTGTGCACTCAAATCTTTTGCTGTATTTAGTTTATTTTGGCATCCGGATGATGATTCTAGCATGAAATTGCTTGGGCACCTGTTAATTTTTAAGATTTTGACACATTCAGCTCAAATGTACAATCATGCGCTAAAAACGCATTTAAAGCAATAAAAAGGTGATTATGGCTGTCAAACCTAAACCAAACGTTGTGCACTCAAATCTTTTGCTGTATTTAGTTTATTTTGGCATCCGGATGATGATTCTAGCATGAAATTGCTTGGGCACCTGTTAATTTTTAAGATTTTGACACATTCAGCTCAAATGTACACAATTGCTGATTATGGCTGTCAAATCTAAACCAAACGTTGTGCACTCAAATCTTTTGCTGTATTTAGTTTATTTTGGCATCCGGATGATGATTCTAGCATGAAATTGCTTGGGCACCTGTTAATTTTTAAGATTTTGACACATTCAGCTCAAATGTACAATCATGCGCTACAAACGCATTTAAAGCAATAAAAAGGTGATTATGGCTGTCAAACCTAAACCAAACGTTGTGCACTCAAATCTTTTGCTGTATTTAGTTTATTTTGGCATCCGGATGATGATTCTAGCATGAAATTGCTTGGGCACCTGTTAATTTTTAAGATTTTGACACATTCACTCAAATGTACAATCATGCGCTAAAAACGCATTTAAAGCAATAAAAAGGTGATTATGGCTGTCAAACCTAAACCAAACGTTGTGCACTCAAATCTTTTGCTGTATTTAGTTTATTTTGGCATCCGGATGATGATTCTAGCATGAAATTGCTTGGGCACCTGTTAATTTTTAAGATTTTGACACATTCAGCTCAAATGTACACAATTGCTGATTATGGCTGTCAAATCTTAACCAAACGTTGTGCACTCAAATCTTTTGCTGTATTTAGTTTATTTTGGCATCCGGATGATGATTCTAGCATGAAATTGCTTGGGCACCTGTTAATTTTTAAGATTTTGACACATTCAGCTCAAATGTACAATCATGCGCTAAAAACGCATTTAAAGCAATAAAAAGGTGATTATGGCTGTCAAACCTAAACCAAACGTTGTGCACTCAAATCTTTTGCTGTATTTAGTTTATTTTGGCATCCGGATGATGATTCTAGCATGAAATTGCTTGGGCACCTGTTAATTTTTAAGATTTTGACACATTCAGCTCAAATGTACACAATTGCTGATTATGGCTGTCAAATCTAAACCAAACGTTGTGCACTCAAATCTTTTGCTGTATTTAGTTTATTTTGGCATCCGGATGATGATTCTAGCATGAAATTGCTTGGGCACCTGTTAATTTTTAAGATTTTGACACATTCAGCTCAAATGTACACAATTGCTGATTATGGCTGTCAAATCTAAACCAAACGTTGTGCACTCAAATCTTTTGCTGTATTTAGTTTATTTTGGCATCCGGATGATGATTCTAGCATGAAATTGCTTGGGCACCTGTTAATTTTTAAGATTTTGACACATTCAGCTCAAATGTACAATCATGCGCTAAAAACGCATTTAAAGCAATAAAAAGGTGATTATGGCTGTCAAACCTAAACCAAACGTTGTGCACTCAAATCTTTTGCTGTATTTAGTTTATTTTGGCATCCGGATGATGATTCTAGCATGAAATTGCTTGGGCACCTGTTAATTTTTAAGATTTTGACACATTCAGCTCAAATGTACACAATTGCTGATTATGGCTGTCAAATCTAAACCAAACGTTGTGCACTCAAATCTTTTGCTGTATTTAGTTTATTTTGGCATCCGGATGATGATTCTAGCATGAAATTGCTTGGGCACCTGTTAATTTTTAAGATTTTGACACATTCAGCTCAAATGTACAATCATGCGCTACAAACGCATTTAAAGCAATAAAAAGGTGATTATGGCTGTCAAACCTAAACCAAACGTTGTGCACTCAAATCTTTTGCTGTATTTAGTTTATTTTGGCATCCGGATGATGATTCTAGCATGAAATTGCTTGGGCACCTGTTAATTTTTAAGATTTTGACACATTCACTCAAATGTACAATCATGCGCTAAAAACGCATTTAAAGCAATAAAAAGGTGATTATGGCTGTCAAACCTAAACCAAACGTTGTGCACTCAAATCTTTTGCTGTATTTAGTTTATTTTGGCATCCGGATGATGATTCTAGCATGAAATTGCTTGGGCACCTGTTAATTTTTAAGATTTTGACACATTCAGCTCAAATGTACACAATTGCTGATTATGGCTGTCAAATCTTAACCAAACGTTGTGCACTCAAATCTTTTGCTGTATTTAGTTTATTTTGGCATCCGGATGATGATTCTAGCATGAAATTGCTTGGGCACCTGTTAATTTTTAAGATTTTGACACATTCAGCTCAAATGTACAATCATGCGCTAAAAACGCATTTAAAGCAATAAAAAGGTGATTATGGCTGTCAAACCTAAACCAAACGTTGTGCACTCAAATCTTTTGCTGTATTTAGTTTATTTTGGCATCCGGATGATGATTCTAGCATGAAATTGCTTGGGCACCTGTTAATTTTTAAGATTTTGACACATTCAGCTCAAATGTACACAATTGCTGATTATGGCTGTCAAATCTAAACCAAACGTTGTGCACTCAAATCTTTTGCTGTATTTAGTTTATTTTGGCATCCGGATGATGATTCTAGCATGAAATTGCTTGGGCACCTGTTAATTTTTAAGATTTTGACACATTCACTCAAATGTACAATCAAGCGCTAAAAACGCATTTAAAGCAATAAAAAGGTGATTATGGCTGTCAAACCTAAACCAAACGTTGTGCACTCAAATCTTTTGCTGTATTTAGTTTATTTTGGCATCCGGATGATGATTCTAGCATGAAATTGCTTGGGCACCTGTTAATTTTTAAGATTTTGACACATTCAGCTCAAATGTACACAATTGCTGATTATGGCTGTCAAATCTAAACCAAACGTTGTGCACTCAAATCTTTTGCTGTATTTAGTTTATTTTGGCATCCGGATGATGATTCTAGCATGAAATTGCTTGGGCACCTGTTAATTTTTAAGATTTTGACACATTCAGCTCAAATGTACAATCATGCGCTAAAAACGCATTTAAAGCAATAAAAAGGTGATTATGGCTGTCAAACCTAAACCAAACGTTGTGCACTCAAATCTTTTGCTGTATTTAGTTTATTTTGGCATCCGGATGATGATTCTAGCATGAAATTGCTTGGGCACCTGTTAATTTTTAAGATTTTGACACATTCAGCTCAAATGTACACAATTGCTGATTATGGCTGTCAAATCTAAACCAAACGTTGTGCACTCAAATCTTTTGCTGTATTTAGTTTATTTTGGCATCCGGATGATGATTCTAGCATGAAATTGCTTGGGCACCTGTTAATTTTTAAGATTTTGACACATTCAGCTCAAATGTACAATCATGCGCTACAAACGCATTTAAAGCAATAAAAAGGTGATTATGGCTGTCAAACCTAAACCAAACGTTGTGCACTCAAATCTTTTGCTGTATTTAGTTTATTTTGGCATCCGGATGATGATTCTAGCATGAAATTGCTTGGGCACCTGTTAATTTTTAAGATTTTGACACATTCACTCAAATGTACAATCATGCGCTAAAAACGCATTTAAAGCAATAAAAAGGTGATTATGGCTGTCAAACCTAAACCAAACGTTGTGCACTCAAATCTTTTGCTGTATTTAGTTTATTTTGGCATCCGGATGATGATTCTAGCATGAAATTGCTTGGGCACCTGTTAATTTTTAAGATTTTGACACATTCAGCTCAAATGTACACAATTGCTGATTATGGCTGTCAAATCTTAACCAAACGTTGTGCACTCAAATCTTTTGCTGTATTTAGTTTATTTTGGCATCCGGATGATGATTCTAGCATGAAATTGCTTGGGCACCTGTTAATTTTTAAGATTTTGACACATTCAGCTCAAATGTACAATCATGCGCTAAAAACGCATTTAAAGCAATAAAAAGGTGATTATGGCTGTCAAACCTAAACCAAACGTTGTGCACTCAAATCTTTTGCTGTATTTAGTTTATTTTGGCATCCGGATGATGATTCTAGCATGAAATTGCTTGGGCACCTGTTAATTTTTAAGATTTTGACACATTCAGCTCAAATGTACACAATTGCTGATTATGGCTGTCAAATCTAAACCAAACGTTGTGCACTCAAATCTTTTGCTGTATTTAGTTTATTTTGGCATCCGGATGATGATTCTAGCATGAAATTGCTTGGGCACCTGTTAATTTTTAAGATTTTGACACATTCAGCTCAAATGTACAATCATGCGCTACAAACGCATTTAAAGCAATAAAAAGGTGATTATGGCTGTCAAACCTAAACCAAACGTTGTGCACTCAAATCTTTTGCTGTATTTAGTTTATTTTGGCATCCGGATGATGATTCTAGCATGAAATTGCTTGGGCACCTGTTAATTTTTAAGATTTTGACACATTCAGCTCAAATGTACACAATTGCTGATTATGGCTGTCAAATCTTAACCAAACGTTGTGCACTCAAATCTTTTGCTGTATTTAGTTTATTTTGGCATCCGGATGATGATTCTAGCATGAAATTGCTTGGGCACCTGTTAATTTTTAAGATTTTGACACATTCAGCTCAAATGTACAATCATGCGCTAAAAACGCATTTAAAGCAATAAAAAGGTGATTATGGCTGTCAAACCTAAACCAAACGTTGTGCACTCAAATCTTTTGCTGTATTTAGTTTATTTTGGCATCCGGATGATGATTCTAGCATGAAATTGCTTGGGCACCTGTTAATTTTTAAGATTTTGACACATTCAGCTCAAATGTACACAATTGCTGATTATGGCTGTCAAATCTAAACCAAACGTTGTGCACTCAAATCTTTTGCTGTATTTAGTTTATTTTGGCATCCGGATGATGATTCTAGCATGAAATTGCTTGGGCACCTGTTAATTTTTAAGATTTTGACACATTCACTCAAATGTACAATCAAGCGCTAAAAACGCATTTAAAGCAATAAAAAGGTGATTATGGCTGTCAAACCTAAACCAAACGTTGTGCACTCAAATCTTTTGCTGTATTTAGTTTATTTTGGCATCCGGATGATGATTCTAGCATGAAATTGCTTGGGCACCTGTTAATTTTTAAGATTTTGACACATTCAGCTCAAATGTACACAATTGCTGATTATGGCTGTCATATATAGGTATACTTCAGCAAATGTCAAAAAGTGATTTATGACCCCAATAAAACAATGATTTATTGCACCCCCCAATAAAACTTTATTGCCCCCCCAATAAAACCATTCATATCCTAGCCCTTTGAAGTAAGCCCCGCCCCCTTCCGCTTTCTTAGCCAATCAGAAGCCGTTATTTTGAATTAAGCCCCTACCCACTTGCCACCTTCTCAACCAATCAGAGGCCGGAAGCCAGCTCCTGTCAAAAATGATTGATGACATTCCACCCACCCCTCCCTCCCACCCTCTTCGTCTTATCCAATCAGAGATCGGAAACCACCCCCCTCATCGGCTTAACCAATCAGAGGCCGGAAGCCAGCTCCTGTCAAAAATGATTGATGATATTCTGCTTCCCACAACATCAAACACATGTTATCCGGTCCCCCCACCCTTCAACAAACAAATGATTCCGGTTACCAGCACCCGACTGTCTACGTACTTCTTTGAACCCTACAAACAGTAGCTTTTGTTGTTTTCCGGTCCCCCCACCCTTCAACAAACAATTGATTCCGGTTCCCCCCAGTACTTTCTTTGAACCCCCAAACAGTAGCTTTTGTTGTCCAGCTGATAATATTATTTCGACATCCTCGTGTTAATAAATTATTTTTCATCTTACAGGAAGGATCCTACCACCAGCTTTTGAAGTAACAATGGGGGAGCGCCCCCCTTGTATTTCGAATTACTGATAAAGCTGCCTACTTTGAAGTACAAAGTGTATCAACCGTAGGAACCCCCGACCCCCCCCCTTTTCACCAAGTAGGGTGGCAGGAACCCCCCACCACCGCCATCCTCTTGTATGTGTGTGCGTGAATGTAAATTAGTTACTTATTCTAGTTAAAGTGAATATTTAAAAAATGTTATACATTTGTTTTATGTTTTTTAAAATAAATAAAAGAGACTTACCGATGTTTCTGAATACGTAGTCGCGTCTCCTTCATGGGTTTTTTTTCTTTTCTAAAAAAATTAAAAATAAAATGGGGTCGGTTAGAAACAGACGGCGTTGGTTTCATAGAGGTGAAAAATAGATTATTCGTGCGTAAAGGGCGGTTATTTAACCCATTTTAGAATAGCGTCCTTCTTATGCCTCAGACTAAAAACTTGTCTGTCTGTGTGACTATGTAAAAGCCAATGGGGTGGCGGGGAGGTGTGACCCCCCTCACGCCGCGGTAAACGGCGACATCTATTGGGCAAAGGATGTTACTGCATATGGTCAGGGGTTTTCTTTCTCTAAAATAAATAAAAATAAATAACACGGCATTTGTACTTTTTCTTTTTTTTCTAGATTAATTAGCACGTGGTATTGGGGTGGGATGGATTTAAAGTAGTGGGTGTGTTTTTAGACTGACTAACGAGGGAGATTCGATTTTTCTTCTTCATTTGATCGGTGACGGTTGAAACAAAATGACAGAGTCCGACTGCCGTGTAATAGGTGAGACTAGCGTTTTAATGCAAGTTTTGAACCCTCTGATGACGCCTCGTAAACAAAGAATGTTTTTACGGCGTGTTCAAAAACCTGTTGACGGGGCATTGGAGAAGAAGTGGGCTTTGAATGATGCATTTTGGGGATATCGTTTTTTGTACGAGATGGGCGAACTATGTATTTTTATGGAATATGATGGTGTCAAGACAACCCCGGCGGCTGGCTTCGGCACATTGAATTCAAATGACTGGGGCGTAATCATCGATCTTATCCCCCGAAACTTCAGAGAGTACACAACGTTTCATTCGAACCAACTAGGACATCGCGGTGAGATTTTATGTTTCACATGGGTTAGTCGAACCACGCCAAACGGGCGTTGGTACTTTCGTGTAAAGATCGATCATATCAAAGGAGATGAAGAATGTCCATTAAAATCTACGGGTGGCTGTAGAGACCCCGAGCACATGAATTTTACGTTAGAATCATTTAATACAGAATGTGGTGTTTTTTATAAAATTGTAAGCGTACCTTGGCCTGAATGGAGGGACCACATGTTGAGTGAGTCGGAGAGAATTTCTACATTGTATTCTAATAGTAGATTGTGGGTGAATCTCATCGGGGTGAGAAAAACACTACAATTTGATTAACTATAGTCCGCCGGCTTCCACCCTCCCTCCCGCTACACCCCCACCCCCCGTCATATCCAAACCACCTTCCCCCCACGTACTACCCCCCAACAAGGTAATAACTATCTACATTCGTTCGACAATGGGGTAAGAAAAACTCTGAAAATTTGATTATCTACAGTCTGCCGAAACCCCCCTCCTCACACTCGAACCACCTTTTCCCCGCCTCTACAAGTATAAAAATAGTACGCGCCCCCCAGCAAGGTATTGACCACCTATATTCGTTTGATACGCAACAAGAAATGCCTCCGATCATGCGCCCCACCGATCAACGAAAAGGAAGCACCCCGCCAACGACGCCGACAACTTCTCCGGAGCTATTTTCTACAAACAGCGAAGGTATGCGTTCCTGTTTTGATCCTCCTCCACCTATTCTAATCACCTCGAGTCCCGAATGCTCGGAGAATGAAGAAAACGTTGCGGACGTTACCTTTCTCGAGACACCGGTCCAGCGAGGAGACTGCCCGATGGACGTCCCTCCGGGTCCTCATTCATCCGGGATCTACCAAACCATGAGCACCGTAGGACCTTACGATGCTCATTTTGCGGTTGTCCGGAAGGACGAGTCGATTGGCCGGGATGGCTGGCCGTCAACGGCGGCTGGATGTTACGGAGGCCTGACTTCCGCTAAGATGGAGGCGGCGGCGGAGGAGGGTCTCTGCGCATGCTCCGATGCTGGGCTGTGCGATGACGTCAACGGGGCGTGTGGAAAAGAGAATCTTCCACCGCTAGCACAAACGCTTTCGATCACAATCGACACGAGGCGTGAGGAGAGCAGTTCACCGGTAGCACGCGGGATTCCGGCGTGGGCACTTACCAGCGAATCTTCGGCAGCTTCCGACACGTCGGATCAGCCTGTGTGGAATTTCTCATCAGATTCAGCCTTTCACCCTTCACCGGTGACATCGACGACGTGGGAATTCCCGAACGGTAAGGCTGAGCCCGTTACCGCGGAAGTATCTATGTTTTGAACTTTCGACGCCACGTCATCATCTAACGTTATGCTTCCAGGATTATCGGCGTCCGCCATCCCTCCACCGCCTCCACCGCCTCCGCAGCCGCGCAGCGAACGAGATACTTTGCTGGATTGGACACAGACTCCGTTTATGTGGGTGAACAACGCGAGATATCAATGTATTAAACAGGCTGTAAGTTTTATGTTAAGGATCGCTATCCTCAGATATAGTAGAAAAACGTGCGAGGGGTGTTTTTATTCATACATATGTCGAAACAACCACACCTGTTTTAATGCACCCAGACGCCCGTATTATTTTGGAACGAATTTCGACGCCATTATCGGTGAATTATGTAACGGGCATTTTAGATCAACAATCTACAGAGTTGTAACAGTCACGAACCATCCGTCCTCAGACGCTGACGTAAAACGCATCATCGAATCAGTGCTGCACGGGTACGTACATGAACGTTTGATCTTAGACAGAATCACAACTGTTCTTTCCAGTACTTGGGACGGGTACCTCGCCGACGCAATCCCTGACTTGATCCGAGGACTGTACGATCGTGATGGGTAATTTTCTAAGAAAAATGCAAATCAATTATTACTACGGTATTGATAATTGGATAGAAATTATAGAGAGAGCTATACACAAATGCGATGACGATGACGATGATGATGATGATGATGATTCCAAACGTGTCAAGCGCCTGGTTTTAGTAATTGATAAAGTCAGGACTTTGGCCCCCACCTTGTTTGGTCAATCCTGGGGGGAGTATGTAAAACGAGTTGTTGAAATAAGTCACCACAATATTGCTGATACTCTGGATTATGCCACATGCGAATGGAGGGGTGATCCTGTCAAAGCCGGGCAACTGATTACCCTCATTGCTCTATTCATAGATTGCATACGATACTGTGAAGATAATAACATTCCTCGTAATAGGGTGATTGAAATGAAACAATTTAAAAGCTTTATCGAACGCAAAATACATCCCCGTATCTTGTTTAGAGTGCTTTACTATGTTAATCCATAATTTTTCTACACCCGCGAGGATGAAAATGTATGTTTTGTGTTTTTACTTTTATAGTTTTTAGAATTGTGTTTTTTATTATCCATCGAATAAAAAAATAAAAAATAAAAAAAAAATCATGTATACTCACTTTTTGAAAATGTATGTTTTTCTTAGTTTTTTGAATTATGTGTTTTTTATTATTCGCTGATTTAAAATGTATGTTTTTCTTAGTTTTTTAGAATTACGTGTTTTTTATTATTCGTTGATTTTAAATGTATGTTTTATGTTTTTATAGTTTTTAGAATTATGTGTTTTGATATTATCCATTGAATTTAAAAAAAAGCATGTATACTTACTTTTTGAAAATGTATGTTTTTACTTTTTGAAAATGTATGTTTTGTGTTTTTTTAGAATTATGTATTCATGTGTTTTTTATTATCCATCGAATAAAAAAAAAAAAAAAAGTCTATGCTGGGCCTTGTTTTATGACACACACACACACACACACACACACACACACACACACGGTTAATAATGCATTGAAATATAACGATGCAAATTAATTTTACCACCTATTAAAAATATTTAATTGTGTATAAAATTATAGACACATCCTTTATTAACCATTAGGAGAGATGCGGAAGGAGGGGAATAATAGGCCTTGTTTTATAACGCACACACACACACACACACACACACACGGTAAATAATGCATTGAAATATAACGATGCAAATTAATTTTACCACCTTTTAAAAATATTTAATTGTGTATAAAATTATAGACACAACCTTCATTAACCATTAAGAGAGATGAGAATGAAGGAGACCGCACGTTTGAAGCAGCTCTACTACACACCTCATGAACCATCCAGTTATGGGGGTGTTGAACGCCTCCACAGAGGCCTTCGGAAGGCCTCGAATAAAAAAATAAAACGTGATAAAGTTAAAGAATATTTATCTCAACAAGATACGTATTCGTTACATAAACCAGCCCGTATTAATTTCCCTAGAAATAGAGTATTTATTATGGGACCTCTGAGACAATTCCAGGCCGATCTGTGTGACATGCAAGCGTTAGCTTCCTATAACGACAATAATAAATATTTATTGACCGTTATTGATATTTTTTCAAAGCGCGCGTACGCGCGTGTATTGAAAGATAAATCAGCGATGAGGGTGGCAGAGGCCTTCGATTCAGTCTTCGCCGAGAGCGGCGTTCCTAAAAAATTACAAACGGATCGAGGGAAAGAATTTTTTAATACCCGTTTTGCTAAATTAATGAAAAAACATAGTATCATACACTTTGCAACGCACAGCGACACAAAAGCCCAGACGGTGGAAAGATTTAATCGAACGCTGAAAACTAGGATGTGGCGTTATTTTACAGGGAAAAATACCCGCAGATATATAGATATTTTACAAGATCTCATTTCCGCCTATAATAATAGTATTCATTCCAGCATTAAAATGAGGCCGAATGAAGTGAACGCCGAAACGACTCGAAAAGCATTTTTCAATTTATACGGAAACATCCCGGTGGGTGGAAAGATTAAAATGAATTTTAAAAAAGGAGATATTGTCCGCATTTCAAAACTAAGAGGGGTTTTCGATAAGAAATATGAACAGAGCTTCACCGATGAATATTTCACAATTACTAAATGTATTCCACGAGCGCCCCCTGTCTACAAACTAGCAGATTACGACGGCGAGGAAATAGATGGGTCATTTTATGAACAAGAACTGCAAAAGGTCAATATTTCAAAAGATTATGCTTTTCAAATTGAAAAAATTATTAAAAGACGAAAGGTTAAAGGGCGGACTCAATATCTAATCCGTTGGAAGGGCTGGCCGGAAAAATTTAATAGCTGGGTGTACGCGTCACAGGTTGTAAATATTTAAAATGAACGGAAATATACAATATAAATCATACGTTATTATGGATCCCAATAACGAAGGAGGTTTCTACGTGACTCTCCCGTCAAATTCAAGCATGGATATGTTTAAGGATAATACAATTGCGCAATACAGAGTTAATCTTGCGCGTCATTTAGATTTGGTCAAGGGGGAATGGGAGGTGGCCCTAACGGAAATTTCATATCCGCGCAGCTGGGTAAACATTCCCGAAGAACACACGTCATTTTTCTTAATGAATACGAAAACGTCCACCCAATACGTTCTAGACGTTAAACCCGGGGACTATGATAATCTCGATAAGGTACGACAGGCGGTAGAGGTTGCTATAAAAAATAAAATAGGCCCTTTCATTTTATTAAATTTCAACCTCTTGAAAAGAACATTTTTTTTCTTCGTGGCGGATGGCAGCTACAAGATCCGCTTCGTAGGCCCATTAGCTTATATTCTGGGCATGAAAGATGACGAATGGTTTACTATCGATTTAGATTGGACTATCGCTCCTCATCCCGCGGATATAAACGCGGGTCATTATTATTTGTATTTATATACGGATGTAATTCGACATCAAGCGGTTGGTGACGCATCCGCTCCGCTATTGAGAGCAGTTCCTGTTTTAGGCCGATACGGGGAGATTATTTATAAAAATTTTAATCCGGCTTATTATCATCCTGTTAGTAAAAAGCATATCGAAGATATAGCGATTCATATTAAGACGGATCAAAATCAACCCGTTGGTTTCCGTTTTGGGAAGGTCATTTTAACGTTACACTTTAGACCTCGATAAATCATGGTTATTATGACGTCACATCAGGACCCCTACCGCTTCGTTCAGTATTATGAACATCAGACCGGAAGCGGTATACCAGGGTTCCAAGGTGCACCCGTGCAATACGGCCGCGGATTAGGATCTATTTTTGCAAAATTATTTCGTTTCGTAGCCCCCTTAGTTAAAAGAGGTTTGAACGTGGCCAAACCGCATTTACAGTCAGCGGCTAAAAATATTGCCACGGATGTCGCTGGGCGTGTTATGGAGAGAATGAGTCATAAGAGGGGGGTTAATCAAGACGGGTCCGGCCTAGTCGTACTGGCGCGGCGTCCGGCCTCTAGGCCTGTGGGGCGCAGGATTAAGACGCATAAAAAACGCAAGCGCAGTACTAAAAGAAAATCAGTTCGAAAAAGAAAGCGTATGAGAAACAGCGTGGATATTTTCTCTTAAAGAAAAATGGCCCTCTTACATCACAAGTCGCAAGAATGTACCATGTCCGAATTAGATTTATTTTCACCTCCCATGACGCAGCTCTCAATAGAACAGAGTCAGTATATTGAGATTTTGCCTCTATCGGCTCTTGGCGACCAATCCCCTATTGAATTTTTTATCCCCGGTGACGGGTCGAAATATCTTGACTTGGCGGATACGCTATTACACCTGCGCTTAAAAATAACGCGACGAGACGGGTCTAACATCGCCCCTAACGAACGCGTTAGTATAATTAATTTTCCTCTGAATACTATTTTTAGCCAAGTTGACGTTACCCTCGGCGACCGTTTAATTTCACAATCTAGCGCCTCGCATCCCTATAGGGCTATAATAGAGACGTTATTAAATTTCTCCGGGGAAACGCTGAAAAGTCAATTTACGGCGGGGATGTTTTTTAAAGATACGAGAGGTGTTATGGACTCGCTAGCCGTCGAAGGGGACGGGGTAAACGAAGGCTTTGTTAGACGGGCTCGTCTAATACAGAATTCAAAAGAATTTGACGTCATCGGCCCAATTCATACGGATATATTTTTCTGCGAGAGACACCTTTTGAATAATGTGGATTTAAGGTTGAAGCTGACGAGAGCGAGCGATGATTTCTGTCTGATGAGTGCACCTGACAGCGATACACGTTTGAAAATTATGGGTGCTTCGCTGTTTATTAAAAAAGTATGCGTCTCCCCAGCGGTGACGTTGGGTCACGCCTCAGCTCTCAATAAGGGGAATGCCTTATATCCGGTTACGAGAGTCAACATAAAAACTTATTCCATCCCTCAAAATTCAAGAATATGTCATCAAGACAATCTCTTTCTAGGAACTATGCCAAAAAGTGTCGTCCTGGCTCTCGTTAATCATAACGCTTTTGTGGGTAGAAGAGATTTAAACCCCTTTAATTTCGCTCATCACGATATTGAATATTTAGCACTATCGAGAGACGGTACTCAGGTCCCAAATAAACCTTTTCAACCGCTTTTTGCAGCGGGGAACTCTGTACGTGAATTCCATAATTTATTTGAAGCAACTGGAAGGTATCTGAAAGATTTGCCCCTGTTTTTAGACTTGCAGGACTTTCAAAATGGCTACGCGCTTTTCGCTTTTAACCTAAGTCCCACCTCCGATACAGAGGCGTTATCCCCCGTCTCCAGCGGTGTCATAAGATTAGATATGAGATTTAGAAATCCTCTCCCTCATACCGCAACCCTTATCGTTTATGCCGCTTACGACAGTATTATTGAAATTAATTCAAAAAGAGAAGTTTTGATCGATTATTATTAAAAGATGAACGGCCGTGAATTGGAGCGTCTGATGAGGCAAATTCAGGGGGAAAGATTCCAAGGCGTCTTCGCCGAAGATGAGTTGACTGACATATTACCGCCCCCTACCCCCGCCTTCTTTATTGTTAATACTCACCCTCGCCATCTTCCTGGCGAACACTGGTTGGCGCTGTCGTTAGAAGACGACGGCTCGGCTACGTTCTTCGATTCTTTCGGATTCCCACCGGATTTTCATTATTACCCCGAGAGTATAAACCGTTTCTTAAAAAAACATTCCGACCGGATCTTCCACCACGACCGTCAATTACAGCACGAACTCTCGATAGTATGCGGTCAGCATTGTGTTTATTATTTATCGGCCCGAGGATGTGGCGAATCTTACCGTGAGGTTTTAACCCATTATTATGACGATGTTGTTACGAATGATATTATGGTTGCAACGTACGTAGAAAGTCGGAGGATGTTTCCCAGAACGATGTGCGGCGGTCAAATTTCATGTTGTTTAGATATATTTAAAAAAAAATGTCAATGCTCATGATGTCTTTTTCAAATTTTTTATTCAATAAAATTCATATACAAAAGATACAAAAGATGCGAGTGGGTGTGTTTATTCTTCTTTTCACGACGAAAGGTATAAAATTAATAATCCTCCCATTTGATGATTTTCTGCTTCCTCTTGCGCTTCCTTTTACCACCGGATATTACGTCCTCGTCACCATGCTTAAAAATAGATTCGTTTTTTATTAATCTTAAACGCTCTCTGGCTTGAGGGTTCGATACTACAGTCTCGGGTATATTATGCTCCGATATTAGTTGCAAGAATTCCGTCCAACCCAGTAACCCTCGTTCGTTGATCTTCTTTCCGTTTACAATAAGATGTCTGACTAAATCTGTCATATGCGAGCCTCTTACGGGTTTACCGTTAGAGATAAACTCCCCCCGTTGATTCCATGCCTTTTCTTCACGAGACGATATTTTTCTTAAAACATATTCACCGTTTTTGCGATGACGTTGCGGAATAGTTTGTAATATTTCACCCCATTCATCCGTACTCGTCTTGACACTTCCCCCCGGCTCACCCCCCGCCCCCTCCCCCTCCTCGTTCATCTTTTCCGGTCTTCCTCCTTCACGTTCAAAAACCCCCCGCGGATTAGGAACTGTCAAAGCCATCGGAACCAACTCACGATCTCTTTGTTTAAGCAGTCCTAAATACCGTTGCAATAGAGTTTGATATCTTCTTAGTTTTTCATATTGTGTTATAGAACGATCGTCTAATAACTCTCTCATTCTAACGTCCAAATCATCCTGTGCCGTCTCCCGAATATTGGGTGTGGGTTTGCTTAAACGTTCCAGTTGGTGCGGGGTAACTAAATACATTTTCTGAGCTGTTTTCAAACTCATGTTTTATTTGTTTACTAGACCGGTGACGATACTGCCTAGGACAGGTGCAAAAGCGGCCAGTAGAGGGAGTATGAAACCACCTTTTTGAACTAGAGTTATACGCTTCTTTCTGAGACTGTTTTTTTTATCGGCTAATATCCGAATAAACTTCTTTCGTCTCTTCAACTTCTTATATTGAGAGGGGTTTAGAGGAATATGACCTTTTAAGAGATTTAATGCAATCTCGCAGAGCGCTTTCACTAAGGCTTTGGGGGCTTGTTTGAGAATTTGTTTACGTTTGCGAGGGAGGGCATTAAACAATAATTTAAGAAGCGGGGCGTTTTTTTTTAAAAGTTTTGACATCTTACGAGCTTTTGGGTAAATATACTGCTGGCCACTCCCCGTGTAACACACCGGTTCTCAATCTAAATCGATCTGGCGACGAGGGGGTGAGATCTACCAATAAATACCCATGAGCGTTTTTTGTGGCGTCCTCATAACATTCCAAAAAGTACTTTTTACGCGTGGGGTAGATTTGATTGGCCAAAACACTCGCCTGTAATTTATCGCGAGGGTTTTTAAACAGTATAATGTAATTACTGTTTAAGCTGATTGTTCTGCTATACTTCCCTTGGTGGAAAATGTTTTGAGTGAGTAATATGACGCTCATTCTCCGATGATGTCTGTATTGGGTAAAAATGTTTACCACTTCCGGGTGATCGCTCGCCTCGAAGATGACGTCATCCAAGATGATCAGGTGCGAAAGATGGACTGGAAAGAGAGATTCGTCCTCAAAGCTTTCAGGGAGACCTTTTACAAACTTTATCTTTTTATTCAGTTTTTTTTCAAGTTCATCATACATTTCCTGATAAGAATTATAAATCCAAACGATATTCTCAGGAGGCGACTTCATGACATGCTCACAATTTTCCAAAATACTTTTCACAAAATAAGTCTTGCCGGACCCACTTGGGCCGGCTACGAGGCATGCAAATGGTGTTTCTAATCTAGTATCAAAATCAATGTGGTTCGGATTCATATTTATTATTTTTTTTTATTTTTTTTATTTTTTTTTTTTTTTTTTGCTCCGACACAGTCACAATCACAATCAACACAATCAAAAACCAAATGGAACGCTACGTCCGCCTGGAAGCAACCGACGTTTGTCGTAAACCACCTGAAACTTTTTCATAAATGAAGTGTTTTTCAAATGAAACCCTTTCTTATCTCGAACAATGTTGAATTGAGGGGTATGAAGCAGCCCTGGTCGCGCCCCCATGCTGTCGACGTATCCGTCAACCAAGTCCTTGACGCTGTCAAAATTGATGATTTGACACGTATCATGCGTTTGCGTGATGCCTTTTACCTTCATGACCAATTTCCCCTTGTTTCTGGTCTGATAAGCGTAGCTTTTCGGACCTGCGGAGACAAATTCTTGGATACTGTCATTATCAAGCTCGTCTGTCAGATCGCCTAGCAGATCGCCTAACGGGAGAGTGTTTTCACCCTGTTTCACAGTATAGATCAAACTATCAGTGTCTGTATAGAGTACTCTGGTCTGCAGTTGTTCTAAATACCTATACATTATTAAACGGGCATAGGATGTTGTTAGGCAAGCGATGAAAATGTTAGCCGTCGGAGAGGCGGGTGTTTGTGCGCGTTCGTTGTATTTGTACTGTACCAGAGAAACATCATCGCTAACGAAGTGAAAAAATTTCACCTCGTACATCCCTGAGAACAGTAGGTTGAAAAAACGATCCGGATTTTTTACAATTTCTGTTTGATTTAAATTTTCACGCTGTCCGAGTTTGCCCCAAGTCGAATTCATGCATAGCTTTGAAACCTGTCTTTTAGCCGGGTTTGGAGCTATCTTACTAGCGTCGAGTTGAATACCCTGGTGCTTCAAGTAGTCAGAGATGTATTTCTCTCTCCCTGCGTCATCTACGATGTGAGAGGGGTACCCCGAAGATTCCTGCTTTCCTTTGAGAAAGGTATTCATGTATTGTTTGAAAACATCATTACTCGTGTCATTAAAATGCCATACTTCATCAACTTGTGAGACGGTGTAACCTAGATCTAAAGCTTTGATGAACTCGGGCGTCGTCCATACACCTGCCAGCTCTCTTTCTTTGTCATCATGAGTACATGAGCTATTTTGATTGTTAAGTTCCGCGCATGTTTTGCAAAGCGTAAACACAAGTTTACCTCTAGCTGTTTTATGAGGAAGTAGAGGGAAATATAATTTTCTGGGTGGCAGGACAGCGGCTTTGATGAAACCAAAATACTTTCTGAGGTCACCAAAGTCTCTGTGAATGATAATGGGATGCCCTAGAGGGTACTGACAGGTGCTGTTGACAAAAGGATACAGAGAAGTGACATCAACGTACAATACACGTTCGTCAGACGCTGCTGTGTACCGCAAAACAAATGCGTTCGTTCTACCGCCAAAAAGAGCTTGACGAGGATTGAGAGGTTCCGGGAATTTTGATTCGCGCAGAAACTCTCTCACTCTCGGATCAGTCTGTTTCATTCGTTGCCAGACATGTTCTCTCATAACAAAAAGTTTAACGCCGTGATTATGAGTTAGCTCATGCATTCTCTTTTTAGTAGCGTCAAATTTTTCTTGGAAAGGTCTTTTGGTCATAGGACAAATTTGGTTAGGGTCAAAACATTCGACGCATCCGTGATAAAAACATCCCAGATATTCGAACACCCATTGTTCGCCGTTTACATACGCATACCCATCTACAAAATATCGACCGATCTTCATCTCGCCTCTGTTGAGCGCGTGCGTGATATCAATATTTCGGCTATGCATTATCCACATCAAGTATTGAATTGAGTCGTGCGAGAATGCTTTGAACTGTCGCCTATAATTATCGGTCGGGGTAATTGCTAGCGTATTAGGAATTAAGAATTTACTGCGAAAAACTTTCATGCACGCTGATGCGATCGTAACTGCTTTAAACGGGTCTATTCCTGTGCTGTTTAAAAATTCCTCCCTGAATTTCTCACATCCTGTCGCTAAAATGTTGACGTCGTTTTTACAATACATCAGCGCCTGCTCTGTAAAATTAAAGATCCCACCTCGCACTTTTTCATACCAAATAAAAAATTCAGCGCGCTGCGTGGATGTCATGCGTTCCACCCCATAAAATTTTGAATCAGGATATGGACCTACATAGTCCAGATTTTTAAAAGAGCTAAACGCGTGTGGAAAATAACCCTTTACCTGATCTTCGAAACCTAGCGATTTTGGGAATTTGCTCAGAGCCATTGTAAGAAAAGATATCGAATCGATATATCTCATATTATAGTCGGTATCTGTGAAACAGATGATTTTGCTGCCCTGCATAATAATTTCGGGTTTAACCCCCATGCAGATCATCTTGTTAATTAAGATGTATGAATCAAAGGCTCGTGCATTATGGGCTATAAAGGTAGCACCTTTGAAGCGTGGATTTCTGAAGTACTCGATGAAATGTCGCACGCAATCATCCCCTAACCATTCTTTTTCAAATTCGTTTAATTTTGCGCATACCAGATATGCTTTATGGTTACCGTCCGCCCCTATGCAAGATTCAAAATCATAGTAGATTATTTGTTTACAAATCTGCTCGTTTTTGAGGGGTTGCATGTAACAATGATGTGGATTAAGCAGCGTGTCGCCCTCTTCCGGAAGCACCTGTTTACACATAACACATCGGGGTTGTATGCAGACATGTTTTGAATTGTAGTACATTAGACCGCATTTGTGACATTTTTTCCAAAGGACGCAATTACTCTCAATCCCTCGACCGCTTTCTTTATGTTTGGCATAACATTCATCGTTTAGACATGATCTGTTACAATCATGACAAATAACGATTTTTCGCGGTTGTTGTGTACATAATGGGTTGAGACAGATCGCGCATCGTCCCTCACAATTATGAGTTCGCCAGTTTGAATGCCCCTTGTAGCAGTGTCGGCAGAAGTAACTCTGTCCGACAAAACGTTCGATCCTTTTTATGCCATAATAATGTTCATTCAGCAATAACAAAAACAGAGTATCCTCTGATTTTGGATAATGCGTTTCAAAAAAAGACATCGGCCTACAATCATCGTTTCTGTAAAGAATTACGATTTTTCGTTTGATGTAGGTCTCGAATCTATGCACGTCTCTCAGACTGACTGATGTTTGACTGCTTAGCCCCACGCATTTTTGTAGATGCTCTGCTTTCTGCATAGCCTGGGCCTCCGTTAACGACCCGTCCAACAAGAAGGCTAATGCTAAAGCAAAACATAGTTTGTTATTTTCATTATAGGTCATATACAAACAATTTCGTTTTTTTCTCAAAATTTCTTCGTTTGTAGTTAACTGCAGCTTGCGCCTGACACCGCCTGCGCCACGCATATCTGGGACAATTTGTACTACCATTTGGATCTCGTCGCTAGCTAAAATCTCTATGTTAGATTGAGCTATATTTTCCAATAAGTTATTAACTTCATCGTTTAAAATATTTGGATCGTCGGTAAGACGCAGATAACAGTTAGCGTTCCTATCACCGCTAATTAATTCCACTTGCACGATGTCGCCAGGATGTGTTGATCTAGTTACCTCATCAATTAGTTCGTTTATATTATCTCCTATATTTGTATAAAAAGTCGCAAAATCAAGGGGCTCATCGGACTCACGTGTATAAATACGTTTACGGAATTCTGTATTATTAAAAACGGGTCTCCTCGTTCTAATAATACCTCCCGTACCCTCCTGTACATCCTCATCGCTTGCCTGATTTTCGTGTATGCGTACCGTAGGTGGTTGCTGATGCTGTGTTTCATTTGATTGTAGTTGTTGTTGCGCGTCGTCTATGTGTGCCACCTGCTGGTTAGAATGAGGCGGTTCGGTTATGTAATGTGCTGCAGCAGGCTGAATTTCATTTGAATGCGTCAAATTATGTAATTGCTGTTGATGTGTTTCATTTGATTGTGGCACAATTGGTTGTTGTGCTTCGACTATGTTTCCCACCTGCTGGTTGGATTGTGACGGTTCGCTTATGTATTGTACAGCGGGTTGTATTTCAATTGAATCATCTATTCCCAAACCGTCACCAAATGCCAGAGCGGATGGGAGTGATATTTCATTAGATATACCAGCTACATCGTTATCTGAAATGACATGTGTGTGTACTTCATGATTTTCATCTCCGTTTGAATTTGCTCGGTTAAGTCGTGCCAAAGCCGCGTCTATAGGGCTAAAAAAATCTTCAAAATTATCAATTTGTCTTATAGACGCAAAGGGATCATTTATCTGATTTACAATTTCCTCCAATTCGGTCGGTATATTACATGTCTCAGGTCTATCGTAGCGTTCCATTGTGAGGTTTTAAAAATTATTAATAATAGAATGTACAATACGCATAGTCGTTTCTAAACGTGTAATGCGCCTGGCCGCCTCTATCCGCTCACGAATACAATCTTCTTGATGAAAGCTGCATCTTGTTCGGCACCCTCGTTCGGCTGGATTCGGTCGACGTCTCCTCCTCCTCCTCCTCTCGCTGCGATCTGTCACTGCTCGCTCGTCGGTTTCTCCGGGTCCGCGCGGGGCACCCAACGTCGACTCAACGGCTTGACCGGCGTCCTCTTCACTATCTGCAAAATAGTATATTCATTTTATCGGTATAAATAGATTGCTTTTATCTTAAAAAAGTAAAACGAAACATTCTGATCTCTATGCATTATGGGTAATGTAGTATTTGAAAACATTACGTCGTTTCATATTTCTACTATAACAATAAACGAACGCGTTTTATCTTATTATATAATTCTCTTTAATAATAAATATCAATCGCTCACCACTCGTTGTCACGTATCTGCAGATATTTATCCTAGCACGGCCTGAAACGAGGGGAATAGGAGCCGCTTTCAGCGTGTTAGCGCTCCGGGCGTCGTCGGAAACAGCTCTCGGTTCTTCTTCGCCTCTTCCGCTCGCGACCGGCCTCGAATCCTCGTCAGCCAAAACACTGACCTCCTCCGGTGGATTTCTCCAAAGTAAAGGAAGCGAATGCAACTCTTTGTGCAGAACTGAAAACTCCTTCGCTTTGATAGAATCTAGAAAATAAAAACAAAATATACATTAAAATTCAATACACTACTAATATTTTAGACTAGACGTAGATGCTCACCGTAATCCTCCTTTGTGAAATCGTCGTCGCTAAAGTCGAACTGCTGGGGACCTTATAAAACAATTTCCTATATTAAATTAAGAAGAATATTACGAATAATTAAAATTTAGTAAACTCACGAGCATCGTACACCTGAGCGGTTGTTGTAACAGTATCTGTAAGATATGAAATATAATACCAAAATAGTTTTATATCTTCTATACAAATAAACCGATAAAATTAATAATAAAAAGATCATTACCTTTCACCATTGTGAATGTCGGTTTTTTCAGAGACCCCAAAAAGACAAACTTCTTGGTAAATCCAAAGTAAGGGTTGAACTGATGGCGTGATACGCTTTGACGTGGATATAAGAGAAAGGTAACTCCTCCTTGTGTCGTTCGCTCAGTAACCATATGCAGTAACATCCTTTGCCCAATAGATGTCGCCGTTTACCGCGGCGTGAGGGGGGTCACACCTCCCCGCCACCCCATTGGCTTTTACATAGTCACACAGACAGACAAGTTTTTAGTCTGAGGCATAAGAAGGACGCTATTCTAAAATGGGTTAAATAACCGCCCTTTACGCACGAATAATCTATTTTTCACCTCTATGAAACCAACGCCGTCTGTTTCTAACCGACCCCATTTTATTTTTAATTTTTTTAGAAAAGAAAAAAAACCCATGAAGGAGACGCGACTACGTATTCAGAAACATCGGTAAGTCTCTTTTATTTATTTTAAAAAACATAAAACAAATGTATAACATTTTTTAAATATTCACTTTAACTAGAATAAGTAACTAATTTACATTCACGCACACACATACAAGAGGATGGCGGTGGTGGGGGGTTCCTGCCACCCTACTTGGTGAAAAGGGGGGGGGGTCGGGGGTTCCTACGGTTGATACACTTTGTACTTCAAAGTAGGCAGCTTTATCAGTAATTCGAAATACAAGGGGGGCGCTCCCCCATTGTTACTTCAAAAGCTGGTGGTAGGATCCTTCCTGTAAGATGAAAAATAATTTATTAACACGAGGATGTCGAAATAATATTATCAGCTGGACAACAAAAGCTACTGTTTGGGGGTTCAAAGAAAGTACTGGGGGGAACCGGAATCAATTGTTTGTTGAAGGGTGGGGGGACCGGAAAACAACAAAAGCTACTGTTTGTAGGGTTCAAAGAAGTACGTAGACAGTCGGGTGCTGGTAACCGGAATCATTTGTTTGTTGAAGGGTGGGGGGACCGGATAACATGTGTTTGATGTTGTGGGAAGCAGAATATCATCAATCATTTTTGACAGGAGCTGGCTTCCGGCCTCTGATTGGTTAAGCCGATGAGGGGGGTGGTTTCCGATCTCTGATTGGATAAGACGAAGAGGGTGGGAGGGAGGGGTGGGTGGAATGTCATCAATCATTTTTGACAGGAGCTGGCTTCCGGCCTCTGATTGGTTGAGAAGGTGGCAAGTGGGTAGGGGCTTAATTCAAAATAACGGCTTCTGATTGGCTAAGAAAGCGGAAGGGGGCGGGGCTTACTTCAAAGGGCTAGGATATGAATGGTTTTATTGGGGGGGCAATAAAGTTTTATTGGGGGGTGCAATAAATCATTGTTTTATTGGGGTCATAAATCACTTTTTGACATTTGCTGAAGTATACCTATATATATGCTGTCAAATCTAAACCAAACGTTGTGCACTCAAATCTTTTGCTGTATTTAGTTTATTTTGGCATCCGGATGATGATTCTAGCATGAAATTGCTTGGGCACCTGTTAATTTTTAAGATTTTGACACATTCAGCTCAAATGTACAATCATGCGCTAAAAACGCATTTAAAGCAATAAAAAGGTGATTATGGCTGTCAAACCTAAACCAAACGTTGTGCACTCAAATCTTTTGCTGTATTTAGTTTATTTTGGCATCCGGATGATGATTCTAGCATGAAATTGCTTGGGCACCTGTTAATTTTTAAGATTTTGACACATTCAGCTCAAATGTACACAATTGCTGATTATGGCTGTCAAATCTAAACCAAACGTTGTGCACTCAAATCTTTTGCTGTATTTAGTTTATTTTGGCATCCGGATGATGATTCTAGCATGAAATTGCTTGGGCACCTGTTAATTTTTAAGATTTTGACACATTCAGCTCAAATGTACAATCATGCGCTACAAACGCATTTAAAGCAATAAAAAGGTGATTATGGCTGTCAAACCTAAACCAAACGTTGTGCACTCAAATCTTTTGCTGTATTTAGTTTATTTTGGCATCCGGATGATGATTCTAGCATGAAATTGCTTGGGCACCTGTTAATTTTTAAGATTGTGACACATTCACTCAAATGTACAATCATGCGCTAAAAACGCATTTAAAGCAATAAAAAGGTGATTATGGCTGTCAAACCTAAACCAAACGTTGTGCACTCAAATCTTTTGCTGTATTTAGTTTATTTTGGCATCCGGATGATGATTCTAGCATGAAATTGCTTGGGCACCTGTTAATTTTTAAGATTTTGACACATTCAGCTCAAATGTACACAATTGCTGATTATGGCTGTCAAATCTAAACCAAACGTTGTGCACTCAAATCTTTTGCTGTATTTAGTTTATTTTGGCATCCGGATGATGATTCTAGCATGAAATTGCTTGGGCACCTGTTAATTTTTAAGATTTTGACACATTCAGCTCAAATGTACAATCATGCGCTAAAAACGCATTTAAAGCAATAAAAAGGTGATTATGGCTGTCAAACCTAAACCAAACGTTGTGCACTCAAATCTTTTGCTGTATTTAGTTTATTTTGGCATCCGGATGATGATTCTAGCATGAAATTGCTTGGGCACCTGTTAATTTTTAAGATTTTGACACATTCAGCTCAAATGTACACAATTGCTGATTATGGCTGTCAAATCTTAACCAAACGTTGTGCACTCAAATCTTTTGCTGTATTTAGTTTATTTTGGCATCCGGATGATGATTCTAGCATGAAATTGCTTGGGCACCTGTTAATTTTTAAGATTTTGACACATTCAGCTCAAATGTACAATCATGCGCTAAAAACGCATTTAAAGCAATAAAAAGGTGATTATGGCTGTCAAACCTAAACCAAACGTTGTGCACTCAAATCTTTTGCTGTATTTAGTTTATTTTGGCATCCGGATGATGATTCTAGCATGAAATTGCTTGGGCACCTGTTAATTTTTAAGATTTTGACACATTCAGCTCAAATGTACACAATTGCTGATTATGGCTGTCAAATCTAAACCAAACGTTGTGCACTCAAATCTTTTGCTGTATTTAGTTTATTTTGGCATCCGGATGATGATTCTAGCATGAAATTGCTTGGGCACCTGTTAATTTTTAAGATTTTGACACATTCAGCTCAAATGTACAATCATGCGCTACAAACGCATTTAAAGCAATAAAAAGGTGATTATGGCTGTCAAACCTAAACCAAACGTTGTGCACTCAAATCTTTTGCTGTATTTAGTTTATTTTGGCATCCGGATGATGATTCTAGCATGAAATTGCTTGGGCACCTGTTAATTTTTAAGATTTTGACACATTCACTCAAATGTACAATCATGCGCTAAAAACGCATTTAAAGCAATAAAAAGGTGATTATGGCTGTCAAACCTAAACCAAACGTTGTGCACTCAAATCTTTTGCTGTATTTAGTTTATTTTGGCATCCGGATGATGATTCTAGCATGAAATTGCTTGGGCACCTGTTAATTTTTTTAGATTTTGACACATTCAGCTCAAATGTACACAATTGCTGATTATGGCTGTCAAATCTTAACCAAACGTTGTGCACTCAAATCTTTTGCTGTATTTAGTTTATTTTGGCATCCGGATGATGATTCTAGCATGAAATTGCTTGGGCACCTGTTAATTTTTAAGATTTTGACACATTCAGCTCAAATGTACAATCATGCGCTAAAAACGCATTTAAAGCAATAAAAAGGTGATTATGGCTGTCAAACCTAAACCAAACGTTGTGCACTCAAATCTTTTGCTGTATTTAGTTTATTTTGGCATCCGGATGATGATTCTAGCATGAAATTGCTTGGGCACCTGTTAATTTTTAAGATTTTGACACATTCAGCTCAAATGTACACAATTGCTGATTATGGCTGTCAAATCTAAACCAAACGTTGTGCACTCAAATCTTTTGCTGTATTTAGTTTATTTTGGCATCCGGATGATGATTCTAGCATGAAATTGCTTGGGCACCTGTTAATTTTTAAGATTTTGACACATTCAGCTCAAATGTACAATCATGCGCTACAAACGCATTTAAAGCAATAAAAAGGTGATTATGGCTGTCAAACCTAAACCAAACGTTGTGCACTCAAATCTTTTGCTGTATTTAGTTTATTTTGGCATCCGGATGATGATTCTAGCATGAAATTGCTTGGGCACCTGTTAATTTTTAAGATTTTGACACATTCACTCAAATGTACAATCATGCGCTAAAAACGCATTTAAAGCAATAAAAAGGTGATTATGGCTGTCAAACCTAAACCAAACGTTGTGCACTCAAATCTTTTGCTGTATTTAGTTTATTTTGGCATCCGGATGATGATTCTAGCATGAAATTGCTTGGGCACCTGTTAATTTTTAAGATTTTGACACATTCAGCTCAAATGTACACAATTGCTGATTATGGCTGTCAAATCTTAACCAAACGTTGTGCACTCAAATCTTTTGCTGTATTTAGTTTATTTTGGCATCCGGATGATGATTCTAGCATGAAATTGCTTGGGCACCTGTTAATTTTTAAGATTTTGACACATTCAGCTCAAATGTACAATCATGCGCTAAAAACGCATTTAAAGCAATAAAAAGGTGATTATGGCTGTCAAACCTAAACCAAACGTTGTGCACTCAAATCTTTTGCTGTATTTAGTTTATTTTGGCATCCGGATGATGATTCTAGCATGAAATTGCTTGGGCACCTGTTAATTTTTAAGATTTTGACACATTCAGCTCAAATGTACACAATTGCTGATTATGGCTGTCAAATCTAAACCAAACGTTGTGCACTCAAATCTTTTGCTGTATTTAGTTTATTTTGGCATCCGGATGATGATTCTAGCATGAAATTGCTTGGGCACCTGTTAATTTTTAAGATTTTGACACATTCAGCTCAAATGTACAATCATGCGCTACAAACGCATTTAAAGCAATAAAAAGGTGATTATGGCTGTCAAACCTAAACCAAACGTTGTGCACTCAAATCTTTTGCTGTATTTAGTTTATTTTGGCATCCGGATGATGATTCTAGCATGAAATTGCTTGGGCACCTGTTAATTTTTAAGATTTTGACACATTCACTCAAATGTACAATCATGCGCTAAAAACGCATTTAAAGCAATAAAAAGGTGATTATGGCTGTCAAACCTAAACCAAACGTTGTGCACTCAAATCTTTTGCTGTATTTAGTTTATTTTGGCATCCGGATGATGATTCTAGCATGAAATTGCTTGGGCACCTGTTAATTTTTAAGATTTTGACACATTCAGCTCAAATGTACACAATTGCTGATTATGGCTGTCAAATCTTAACCAAACGTTGTGCACTCAAATCTTTTGCTGTATTTAGTTTATTTTGGCATCCGGATGATGATTCTAGCATGAAATTGCTTGGGCACCTGTTAATTTTTAAGATTTTGACACATTCAGCTCAAATGTACACAATTGCTGATTATGGCTGTCAAATCTAAACCAAACGTTGTGCACTCAAATCTTTTGCTGTATTTAGTTTATTTTGGCATCCGGATGATGATTCTAGCATGAAATTGCTTGGGCACCTGTTAATTTTTAAGATTTTGACACATTCAGCTCAAATGTACAATCATGCGCTAAAAACGCATTTAAAGCAATAAAAACGTGATTATGGCTGTCAAACCTAAACCAAACGTTGTGCACTCAAATCCTTTGCTGTATTTAGTTTATTTTGGCATCCGGATGATGATTCTAGCATGAAATTGCTTGGGCACCTGTTAATTTTTAAGATTTTGACACATTCAGCTCAAATGTACACAATTGCTGATTATGGCTGTCAAATCTAAACCAAACGTTGTGCACTCAAATCTTTTGCTGTATTTAGTTTATTTTGGCATCCGGATGATGATTCTAGCATGAAATTGCTTGGGCACCTGTTAATTTTTAAGATTTTGACACATTCAGCTCAAATGTACACAATTGCTGATTATGGCTGTCAAATCTAAACCAAACGTTGTGCACTCAAATCTTTTGCTGTATTTAGTTTATTTTGGCATCCGGATGATGATTCTAGCATGAAATTGCTTGGGCACCTGTTAATTTTTAAGATTTTGACACATTCAGCTCAAATGTACAATCATGCGCTAAAAACGCATTTAAAGCAATAAAAAGGTGATTATGGCTGTCAAACCTAAACCAAACGTTGTGCACTCAAATCTTTTGCTGTATTTAGTTTATTTTGGCATCCGGATGATGATTCTAGCATGAAATTGCTTGGGCACCTGTTAATTTTTAAGATTTTGACACATTCAGCTCAAATGTACACAATTGCTGATTATGGCTGTCAAATCTAAACCAAACGTTGTGCACTCAAATCTTTTGCTGTATTTAGTTTATTTTGGCATCCGGATGATGATTCTAGCATGAAATTGCTTGGGCACCTGTTAATTTTTAAGATTTTGACACATTCAGCTCAAATGTACAATCATGCGCTAAAAACGCATTTAAAGCAATAAAAAGGTGATTATGGCTGTCAAACCTAAACCAAACGTTGTGCACTCAAATCTTTTGCTGTATTTAGTTTATTTTGGCATCCGGATGATGATTCTAGCATGAAATTGCTTGGGCACCTGTTAATTTTTAAGATTTTGACACATTCAGCTCAAATGTACACAATTGCTGATTATGGCTGTCAAATCTAAACCAAACGTTGTGCACTCAAATCTTTTGCTGTATTTAGTTTATTTTGGCATCCGGATGATGATTCTAGCATGAAATTGCTTGGGCACCTGTTAATTTTTAAGATTTTGACACATTCACTCAAATGTACAATCATGCGCTAAAAACGCATTTAAAGCAATAAAAAGGTGATTATGGCTGTCAAACCTAAACCAAACGTTGTGCACTCAAATCTTTTGCTGTATTTAGTTTATTTTGGCATCCGGATGATGATTCTAGCATGAAATTGCTTGGGCACCTGTTAATTTTTAAGATTTTGACACATTCAGCTCAAATGTACACAATTGCTGATTATGGCTGTCAAATCTAAACCAAACGTTGTGCACTCAAATCTTTTGCTGTATTTAGTTTATTTTGGCATCCGGATGATGATTCTAGCATGAAATTGCTTGGGCACCTGTTAATTTTTAAGATTTTGACACATTCAGCTCAAATGTACAATCATGCGCTAAAAACGCATTTAAAGCAATAAAAAGGTGATTATGGCTGTCAAACCTAAACCAAACGTTGTGCACTCAAATCTTTTGCTGTATTTAGTTTATTTTGGCATCCGGATGATGATTCTAGCATGAAATTGCTTGGGCACCTGTTAATTTTTAAGATTTTGACACATTCACTCAAATGTACAATCATGCGCTAAAAACGCATTTAAAGCAATAAAAAGGTGATTATGGCTGTCAAACCTAAACCAAACGTTGTGCACTCAAATCTTTTGCTGTATTTAGTTTATTTTGGCATCCGGATGATGATTCTAGCATGAAATTGCTTGGGCACCTGTTAATTTTTAAGATTTTGACACATTCAGCTCAAATGTACACAATTGCTGATTATGGCTGTCAAATCTTAACCAAACGTTGTGCACTCAAATCTTTTGCTGTATTTAGTTTATTTTGGCATCCGGATGATGATTCTAGCATGAAATTGCTTGGGCACCTGTTAATTTTTAAGATTTTGACACATTCAGCTCAAATGTACAATCATGCGCTAAAAACGCATTTAAAGCAATAAAAAGGTGATTATGGCTGTCAAACCTAAACCAAACGTTGTGCACTCAAATCTTTTGCTGTATTTAGTTTATTTTGGCATCCGGATGATGATTCTAGCATGAAATTGCTTGGGCACCTGTTAATTTTTAAGATTTTGACACATTCAGCTCAAATGTACACAATTGCTGATTATGGCTGTCAAATCTAAACCAAACGTTGTGCACTCAAATCTTTTGCTGTATTTAGTTTATTTTGGCATCCGGATGATGATTCTAGCATGAAATTGCTTGGGCACCTGTTAATTTTTAAGATTTTGACACATTCAGCTCAAATGTACAATCATGCGCTACAAACGCATTTAAAGCAATAAAAAGGTGATTATGGCTGTCAAACCTAAACCAAACGTTGTGCACTCAAATCTTTTGCTGTATTTAGTTTATTTTGGCATCCGGATGATGATTCTAGCATGAAATTGCTTGGGCACCTGTTAATTTTTAAGATTTTGACACATTCACTCAAATGTACAATCATGCGCTAAAAACGCATTTAAAGCAATAAAAAGGTGATTATGGCTGTCAAACCTAAACCAAACGTTGTGCACTCAAATCTTTTGCTGTATTTAGTTTATTTTGGCATCCGGATGATGATTCTAGCATGAAATTGCTTGGGCACCTGTTAATTTTTAAGATTTTGACACATTCAGCTCAAATGTACACAATTGCTGATTATGGCTGTCAAATCTTAACCAAACGTTGTGCACTCAAATCTTTTGCTGTATTTAGTTTATTTTGGCATCCGGATGATGATTCTAGCATGAAATTGCTTGGGCACCTGTTAATTTTTAAGATTTTGACACATTCAGCTCAAATGTACAATCATGCGCTAAAAACGCATTTAAAGCAATAAAAAGGTGATTATGGCTGTCAAACCTAAACCAAACGTTGTGCACTCAAATCTTTTGCTGTATTTAGTTTATTTTGGCATCCGGATGATGATTCTAGCATGAAATTGCTTGGGCACCTGTTAATTTTTAAGATTTTGACACATTCAGCTCAAATGTACACAATTGCTGATTATGGCTGTCAAATCTAAACCAAACGTTGTGCACTCAAATCTTTTGCTGTATTTAGTTTATTTTGGCATCCGGATGATGATTCTAGCATGAAATTGCTTGGGCACCTGTTAATTTTTAAGATTTTGACACATTCAGCTCAAATGTACAATCATGCGCTAAAAACGCATTTAAAGCAATAAAAAGGTGATTATGGCTGTCAAACCTAAACCAAACGTTGTGCACTCAAATCTTTTGCTGTATTTAGTTTATTTTGGCGTCCGGATGATGATTCTAGCATGAAATTGCTTGGGCACCTGTTAATTTTTAAGATTTTGACACATTCAGCTCAAATGTACACAATTGCTGATTATGGCTGTCAAATCTAAACCAAACGTTGTGCACTCAAATCTTTTGCTGTATTTAGTTTATTTTGGCATCCGGATGATGATTCTAGCATGAAATTGCTTGGGCACCTGTTAATTTTTAAGATTTTGACACATTCAGCTCAAATGTACAATCATGCGCTACAAACGCATTTAAAGCAATAAAAAGGTGATTATGGCTGTCAAACCTAAACCAAACGTTGTGCACTCAAATCTTTTGCTGTATTTAGTTTATTTTGGCATCCGGATGATGATTCTAGCATGAAATTGCTTGGGCACCTGTTAATTTTTAAGATTTTGACACATTCACTCAAATGTACAATCATGCGCTAAAAACGCATTTAAAGCAATAAAAAGGTGATTATGGCTGTCAAACCTAAACCAAACGTTGTGCACTCAAATCTTTTGCTGTATTTAGTTTATTTTGGCATCCGGATGATGATTCTAGCATGAAATTGCTTGGGCACCTGTTAATTTTTAAGATTTTGACACATTCAGCTCAAATGTACACAATTGCTGATTATGGCTGTCAAATCTAAACCAAACGTTGTGCACTCAAATCTTTTGCTGTATTTAGTTTATTTTGGCATCCGGATGATGATTCTAGCATGAAATTGCTTGGGCACCTGTTAATTTTTAAGATTTTGACACATTCAGCTCAAATGTACAATCATGCGCTAAAAACGCATTTAAAGCAATAAAAAGGTGATTATGGCTGTCAAACCTAAACCAAACGTTGTGCACTCAAATCTTTTGCTGTATTTAGTTTATTTTGGCATCCGGATGATGATTCTAGCATGAAATTGCTTGGGCACCTGTTAATTTTTAAGATTTTGACACATTCAGCTCAAATGTACACAATTGCTGATTATGGCTGTCAAATCTTAACCAAACGTTGTGCACTCAAATCTTTTGCTGTATTTAGTTTATTTTGGCATCCGGATGATGATTCTAGCATGAAATTGCTTGGGCACCTGTTAATTTTTAAGATTTTGACACATTCAGCTCAAATGTACAATCATGCGCTAAAAACGCATTTAAAGCAATAAAAAGGTGATTATGGCTGTCAAACCTAAACCAAACGTTGTGCACTCAAATCTTTTGCTGTATTTAGTTTATTTTGGCATCCGGATGATGATTCTAGCATGAAATTGCTTGGGCACCTGTTAATTTTTAAGATTTTGACACATTCAGCTCAAATGTACACAATTGCTGATTATGGCTGTCAAATCTAAACCAAACGTTGTGCACTCAAATCTTTTGCTGTATTTAGTTTATTTTGGCATCCGGATGATGATTCTAGCATGAAATTGCTTGGGCACCTGTTAATTTTTAAGATTTTGACACATTCACTCAAATGTACAATCAAGCGCTAAAAACGCATTTAAAGCAATAAAAAGGTGATTATGGCTGTCAAACCTAAACCAAACGTTGTGCACTCAAATCTTTTGCTGTATTTAGTTTATTTTGGCATCCGGATGATGATTCTAGCATGAAATTGCTTGGGCACCTGTTAATTTTTAAGATTTTGACACATTCAGCTCAAATGTACACAATTGCTGATTATGGCTGTCAAATGTAAACCAAACGTTGTGCACTCAAATCTTTTGCTGTATTTAGTTTATTTTGGCATCCGGATGATGATTCTAGCATGAAATTGCTTGGGCACCTGTTAATTTTTAAGATTTTGACACATTCAGCTCAAATGTACAATCATGCGCTACAAACGCATTTAAAGCAATAAAAAGGTGATTATGGCTGTCAAACCAAAACCAAACGTTGTGCACTCAAATCTTTTGCTGTATTTAGTTTATTTTGGCATCCGGATGATGATTCTAGCATGAAATTGCTTGGGCACCTGTTAATTTCTAAGATTTTGACACATTCAGCTCAAATGTACACAATTGCTGATTATGGCTGTCAAATCTAAACCAAACGTTGTGCACTCAAATCTTTTGCTGTATTTTGTTTATTTTGGCATCCGGATGATGATTCTAGCATGAAATTGCTTGGGCACCTGTTAATTTTTAAGATTTTGACACATTCAGCTCAAATGTACACAATTGCTGATTATGGCTGTCAAATCTAAACCAAACGTTGTGCACTCAAATCTTTTGCTGTATTTAGTTTATTTTGGCATCCGGATGATGATTCTAGCATGAAATTGCTTGGGCACCTGTTAATTTTTAAGATTTTGACACATTCAGCTCAAATGTACAATCATGCGCTAAAAACGCATTTAAAGCAATAAAAAGGTGATTATGGCTGTCAAACCTAAACCAAACGTTGTGCACTCAAATCTTTTGCTGTATTTAGTTTATTTTGCCGTCCGGATGATGATTCTAGCATGAAATTGCTTGGGCACCTGTTAATTTTTAAGATTTTGACACATTCACTCAAATGTACAATCATGCGCTAAAAACGCATTTAAAGCAATAAAAAGGTGATTATGGCTGTCAAACCTAAACCAAACGTTGTGCACTCAAATCTTTTGCTGTATTTAGTTTATTTTGGCATCCGGATGATGATTCTAGCATGAAATTGCTTGGGCACCTGTTAATTTTTAAGATTTTGACACATTCAGCTCAAATGTACACAATTGCTGATTATGGCTGTCAAATCTTAACCAAACGTTGTGCACTCAAATCTTTTGCTGTATTTAGTTTATTTTGGCATCCGGATGATGATTCTAGCATGAAATTGCTTGGGCACCTGTTAATTTTTAAGATTTTGACACATTCAGCTCAAATGTACAATCATGCGCTAAAAACGCATTTAAAGCAATAAAAAGGTGATTATGGCTGTCAAACCTAAACCAAACGTTGTGCACTCAAATCTTTTGCTGTATTTAGTTTATTTTGGCATCCGGATGATGATTCTAGCATGAAATTGCTTGGGCACCTGTTAATTTTTAAGATTTTGACACATTCAGCTCAAATGTACACAATTGCTGATTATGGCTGTCAAATCTAAACCAAACGTTGTGCACTCAAATCTTTTGCTGTATTTAGTTTATTTTGGCATCCGGATGATGATTCTAGCATGAAATTGCTTGGGCACCTGTTAATTTTTAAGATTTTGACACATTCACTCAAATGTACAATCAAGCGCTAAAAACGCATTTAAAGCAATAAAAAGGTGATTATGGCTGTCAAACCTAAACCAAACGTTGTGCACTCAAATCTTTTGCTGTATTTAGTTTATTTTGGCATCCGGATGATGATTCTAGCATGAAATTGCTTGGGCACCTGTTAATTTTTAAGATTTTGACACATTCAGCTCAAATGTACACAATTGCTGATTATGGCTGTCAAATGTAAACCAAACGTTGTGCACTCAAATCTTTTGCTGTATTTAGTTTATTTTGGCATCCGGATGATGATTCTAGCATGAAATTGCTTGGGCACCTGTTAATTTTTAAGATTTTGACACATTCAGCTCAAATGTACAATCATGCGCTACAAACGCATTTAAAGCAATAAAAAGGTGATTATGGCTGTCAAACCAAAACCAAACGTTGTGCACTCAAATCTTTTGCTGTATTTAGTTTATTTTGGCATCCGGATGATGATTCTAGCATGAAATTGCTTGGGCACCTGTTAATTTCTAAGATTTTGACACATTCAGCTCAAATGTACAGAATTGCTGATTATGGCTGTCAAATCTAAACCAAACGTTGTGCACTCAAATCTTTTGCTGTATTTTGTTTATTTTGGCATCCGGATGATGATTCTAGCATGAAATTGCTTGGGCACCTGTTAATTTTTAAGATTTTGACACATTCAGCTCAAATGTACAATCATGCGCTACAAACGCATTTAAAGCAATAAAAAGGTGATTATGGCTGTCAAACCTAAACCAAACGTTGTGCACTCAAATCTTTTGCTGTATTTAGTTTATTTTGGCATCCGGATGATGATTCTAGCATGAAATTGCTTGGGCACCTGTTAATTTTTAAGATTTTGACACATTCAGCTCAAATGTACACAATTGCTGATTATGGCTGTCAAATCTAAACCAAACGTTGTGCACTCAAATCTTTTGCTGTATTTAGTTTATTTTGGCATCCGGATGATGATTCTAGCATGAAATTGCTTGGGCACCTGTTAATTTTTAAGATTTTGACACATTCAGCTCAAATGTACAATCATGCGCTAAAAACGCATTTAAAGCAATAAAAAGGTGATTATGGCTGTCAAACCTAAACCAAACGTTGTGCACTCAAATCTTTTGCTGTATTTAGTTTATTTTGGCGTCCGGATGATGATTCTAGCATGAAATTGCTTGGGCACCTGTTAATTTTTAAGATTTTGACACATTCAGCTCAAATGTACACAATTGCTGATTATGGCTGTCAAATCTAAACCAAACGTTGTGCACTCAAATCTTTTGCTGTATTTAGTTTATTTTGGCATCCGGATGATGATTCTAGCATGAAATTGCTTGGGCACCTGTTAATTTTTAAGATTTTGACACATTCAGCTCAAATGTACAATCATGCGCTACAAACGCATTTAAAGCAATAAAAAGGTGATTATGGCTGTCAAACCTAAACCAAACGTTGTGCACTCAAATCTTTTGCTGTATTTAGTTTATTTTGGCATCCGGATGATGATTCTAGCATGAAATTGCTTGGGCACCTGTTAATTTTTAAGATTTTGACACATTCACTCAAATGTACAATCATGCGCTAAAAACGCATTTAAAGCAATAAAAAGGTGATTATGGCTGTCAAACCTAAACCAAACGTTGTGCACTCAAATCTTTTGCTGTATTTAGTTTATTTTGGCATCCGGATGATGATTCTAGCATGAAATTGCTTGGGCACCTGTTAATTTTTAAGATTTTGACACATTCAGCTCAAATGTACACAATTGCTGATTATGGCTGTCAAATCTAAACCAAACGTTGTGCACTCAAATCTTTTGCTGTATTTAGTTTATTTTGGCATCCGGATGATGATTCTAGCATGAAATTGCTTGGGCACCTGTTAATTTTTAAGATTTTGACACATTCAGCTCAAATGTACAATCATGCGCTAAAAACGCATTTAAAGCAATAAAAAGGTGATTATGGCTGTCAAACCTAAACCAAACGTTGTGCACTCAAATCTTTTGCTGTATTTAGTTTATTTTGGCATCCGGATGATGATTCTAGCATGAAATTGCTTGGGCACCTGTTAATTTTTAAGATTTTGACACATTCAGCTCAAATGTACACAATTGCTGATTATGGCTGTCAAATCTAAACCAAACGTTGTGCACTCAAATCTTTTGCTGTATTTAGTTTATTTTGGCATCCGGATGATGATTCTAGCATGAAATTGCTTGGGCACCTGTTAATTTTTAAGATTTTGACACATTCAGCTCAAATGTACAATCATGCGCTACAAACGCATTTAAAGCAATAAAAAGGTGATTATGGCTGTCAAACCTAAACCAAACGTTGTGCACTCAAATCTTTTGCTGTATTTAGTTTATTTTGGCATCCGGATGATGATTCTAGCATGAAATTGCTTGGGCACCTGTTAATTTTTAAGATTTTGACACATTCAGCTCAAATGTACAATCATGCGCTAAAAACGCATTTAAAGCAATAAAAAGGTGATTATGGCTGTCAAACCTAAACCAAACGTTGTGCACTCAAATCTTTTGCTGTATTTAGTTTATTTTGGCATCCGGATGATGATTCTAGCATGAAATTGCTTGGGCACCTGTTAATTTTTAAGATTTTGACACATTCAGCTCAAATGTACACAATTGCTGATTATGGCTGTCAAATCTAAACCAAACGTTGTGCACTCAAATCTTTTGCTGTATTTAGTTTATTTTGGCATCCGGATGATGATTCTAGCATGAAATTGCTTGGGCACCTGTTAATTTTTAAGATTTTGACACATTCACTCAAATGTACAATCAAGCGCTAAAAACGCATTTAAAGCAATAAAAAGGTGATTATGGCTGTCAAACCTAAACCAAACGTTGTGCACTCAAATCTTTTGCTGTATTTAGTTTATTTTGGCATCCGGATGATGATTCTAGCATGAAATTGCTTGGGCACCTGTTAATTTTTAAGATTTTGACACATTCACTCAAATGTACAATCATGCGCTAAAAACGCATTTAAAGCAATAAAAAGGTGATTATGGCTGTCAAACCTAAACCAAACGTTGTGCACAAATCTTTTGCTGTATTTAGTTTATTTTGGCATCCGGATGATGATTCTAGCATGAAATTGCTTGGGCACCTGTTAATTTTTAAGATTTTGACACATTCAGCTCAAATGTACACAATTGCTGATTATGGCTGTCAAATCTTAACCAAACGTTGTGCACTCAAATCTTTTGCTGTATTTAGTTTATTTTGGCATCCGGATGATGATTCTAGCATGAAATTGCTTGGGCACCTGTTAATTTTTAAGATTTTGACACATTCAGCTCAAATGTACAATCATGCGCTAAAAACGCATTTAAAGCAATAAAAAGGTGATTATGGCTGTCAAACCTAAACCAAACGTTGTGCACTCAAATCTTTTGCTGTATTTAGTTTATTTTGGCATCCGGATGATGATTCTAGCATGAAATTGCTTGGGCACCTGTTAATTTTTAAGATTTTGACACATTCAGCTCAAATGTACACAATTGCTGATTATGGCTGTCAAATCTAAACCAAACGTTGTGCACTCAAATCTTTTGCTGTATTTAGTTTATTTTGGCATCCGGATGATGATTCTAGCATGAAATTGCTTGGGCACCTGTTAATTTTTAAGATTTTGACACATTCAGCTCAAATGTACAATCATGCGCTACAAACGCATTTAAAGCAATAAAAAGGTGATTATGGCTGTCAAACCTAAACCAAACGTTGTGCACTCAAATCTTTTGCTGTATTTAGTTTATTTTGGCATCCGGATGATGATTCTAGCATGAAATTGCTTGGGCACCTGTTAATTTTTAAGATTTTGACACATTCACTCAAATGTACAATCATGCGCTAAAAACGCATTTAAAGCAATAAAAAGGTGATTATGGCTGTCAAACCTAAACCAAACGTTGTGCACTCAAATCTTTTGCTGTATTTAGTTTATTTTGGCATCCGGATGATGATTCTAGCATGAAATTGCTTGGGCACCTGTTAATTTTTAAGATTTTGACACATTCAGCTCAAATGTACACAATTGCTGATTATGGCTGTCAAATCTTAACCAAACGTTGTGCACTCAAATCTTTTGCTGTATTTAGTTTATTTTGGCATCCGGATGATGATTCTAGCATGAAATTGCTTGGGCACCTGTTAATTTTTAAGATTTTGACACATTCAGCTCAAATGTACAATCATGCGCTAAAAACGCATTTAAAGCAATAAAAAGGTGATTATGGCTGTCAAACCTAAACCAAACGTTGTGCACTCAAATCTTTTGCTGTATTTAGTTTATTTTGGCATCCGGATGATGATTCTAGCATGAAATTGCTTGGGCACCTGTTAATTTTTAAGATTTTGACACATTCAGCTCAAATGTACACAATTGCTGATTATGGCTGTCAAATCTAAACCAAACGTTGTGCACTCAAATCTTTTGCTGTATTTAGTTTATTTTGGCATCCGGATGATGATTCTAGCATGAAATTGCTTGGGCACCTGTTAATTTTTAAGATTTTGACACATTCACTCAAATGTACAATCAAGCGCTAAAAACGCATTTAAAGCAATAAAAAGGTGATTATGGCTGTCAAACCTAAACCAAACGTTGTGCACTCAAATCTTTTGCTGTATTTAGTTTATTTTGGCATCCGGATGATGATTCTAGCATGAAATTGCTTGGGCACCTGTTAATTTTTAAGATTTTGACACATTCAGCTCAAATGTACACAATTGCTGATTATGGCTGTCAAATCTAAACCAAACGTTGTGCACTCAAATCTTTTGCTGTATTTAGTTTATTTTGGCATCCGGATGATGATTCTAGCATGAAATTGCTTGGGCACCTGTTAATTTTTAAGATTTTGACACATTCAGCTCAAATGTACAATCATGCGCTAAAAACGCATTTAAAGCAATAAAAAGGTGATTATGGCTGTCAAACCTAAACCAAACGTTGTGCACTCAAATCTTTTGCTGTATTTAGTTTATTTTGGCATCCGGATGATGATTCTAGCATGAAATTGCTTGGGCACCTGTTAATTTTTAAGATTTTGACACATTCAGCTCAAATGTACACAATTGCTGATTATGGCTGTCAAATCTAAACCAAACGTTGTGCACTCAAATCTTTTGCTGTATTTAGTTTATTTTGGCATCCGGATGATGATTCTAGCATGAAATTGCTTGGGCACCTGTTAATTTTTAAGATTTTGACACATTCAGCTCAAATGTACAATCATGCGCTACAAACGCATTTAAAGCAATAAAAAGGTGATTATGGCTGTCAAACCTAAACCAAACGTTGTGCACTCAAATCTTTTGCTGTATTTAGTTTATTTTGGCATCCGGATGATGATTCTAGCATGAAATTGCTTGGGCACCTGTTAATTTTTAAGATTTTGACACATTCACTCAAATGTACAATCATGCGCTAAAAACGCATTTAAAGCAATAAAAAGGTGATTATGGCTGTCAAACCTAAACCAAACGTTGTGCACTCAAATCTTTTGCTGTATTTAGTTTATTTTGGCATCCGGATGATGATTCTAGCATGAAATTGCTTGGGCACCTGTTAATTTTTAAGATTTTGACACATTCAGCTCAAATGTACACAATTGCTGATTATGGCTGTCAAATCTAAACCAAACGTTGTGCACTCAAATCTTTTGCTGTATTTAGTTTATTTTGGCATCCGGATGATGATTCTAGCATGAAATTGCTTGGGCACCTGTTAATTTTTAAGATTTTGACACATTCAGCTCAAATGTACAATCATGCGCTAAAAACGCATTTAAAGCAATAAAAAGGTGATTATGGCTGTCAAACCTAAACCAAACGTTGTGCACTCAAATCTTTTGCTGTATTTAGTTTATTTTGGCATCCGGATGATGATTCTAGCATGAAATTGCTTGGGCACCTGTTAATTTTTAAGATTTTGACACATTCAGCTCAAATGTACACAATTTCTGATTATGGCTGTCAAATCTTAACCAAACGTTGTGCACTCAAATCTTTTGCTGTATTTAGTTTATTTTGGCATCCGGATGATGATTCTAGCATGAAATTGCTTGGGCACCTGTTAATTTTTAAGATTTTGACACATTCAGCTCAAATGTACAATCATGCGCTAAAAACGCATTTAAAGCAATAAAAAGGTGATTATGGCTGTCAAACCTAAACCAAACGTTGTGCACTCAAATCTTTTGCTGTATTTAGTTTATTTTGGCATCCGGATGATGATTCTAGCATGAAATTGCTTGGGCACCTGTTAATTTTTAAGATTTTGACACATTCAGCTCAAATGTACACAATTGCTGATTATGGCTGTCAAATCTAAACCAAACGTTGTGCACTCAAATCTTTTGCTGTATTTAGTTTATTTTGGCATCCGGATGATGATTCTAGCATGAAATTGCTTGGGCACCTGTTAATTTTTAAGATTTTGACACATTCAGCTCAAATGTACAATCATGCGCTACAAACGCATTTAAAGCAATAAAAAGGTGATTATGGCTGTCAAACCTAAACCAAACGTTGTGCACTCAAATCTTTTGCTGTATTTAGTTTATTTTGGCATCCGGATGATGATTCTAGCATGAAATTGCTTGGGCACCTGTTAATTTTTAAGATTTTGACACATTCACTCAAATGTACAATCATGCGCTAAAAACGCATTTAAAGCAATAAAAAGGTGATTATGGCTGTCAAACCTAAACCAAACGTTGTGCACTCAAATCTTTTGCTGTATTTAGTTTATTTTGGCATCCGGATGATGATTCTAGCATGAAATTGCTTGGGCACCTGTTAATTTTTAAGATTTTGACACATTCAGCTCAAATGTACACAATTGCTGATTATGGCTGTCAAATCTTAACCAAACGTTGTGCACTCAAATCTTTTGCTGTATTTAGTTTATTTTGGCATCCGGATGATGATTCTAGCATGAAATTGCTTGGGCACCTGTTAATTTTTAAGATTTTGACACATTCAGCTCAAATGTACAATCATGCGCTAAAAACGCATTTAAAGCAATAAAAAGGTGATTATGGCTGTCAAACCTAAACCAAACGTTGTGCACTCAAATCTTTTGCTGTATTTAGTTTATTTTGGCATCCGGATGATGATTCTAGCATGAAATTGCTTGGGCACCTGTTAATTTTTAAGATTTTGACACATTCAGCTCAAATGTACACAATTGCTGATTATGGCTGTCAAATCTTAACCAAACGTTGTGCACTCAAATCTTTTGCTGTATTTAGTTTATTTTGGCATCCGGATGATGATTCTAGCATGAAATTGCTTGGGCACCTGTTAATTTTTAAGATTTTGACACATTCAGCTCAAATGTACAATCATGCGCTAAAAACGCATTTAAAGCAATAAAAAGGTGATTATGGCTGTCAAACCTAAACCAAACGTTGTGCACTCAAATCTTTTGCTGTATTTAGTTTATTTTGGCATCCGGATGATGATTCTAGCATGAAATTGCTTGGGCACCTGTTAATTTTTAAGATTTTGACACATTCAGCTCAAATGTACACAATTGCTGATTATGGCTGTCAAATCTAAACCAAACGTTGTGCACTCAAATCTTTTGCTGTATTTAGTTTATTTTGGCATCCGGATGATGATTCTAGCATGAAATTGCTTGGGCACCTGTTAATTTTTAAGATTTTGACACATTCAGCTCAAATGTACAATCATGCGCTACAAACGCATTTAAAGCAATAAAAAGGTGATTATGGCTGTCAAACCTAAACCAAACGTTGTGCACTCAAATCTTTTGCTGTATTTAGTTTATTTTGGCATCCGGATGATGATTCTAGCATGAAATTGCTTGGGCACCTGTTAATTTTTAAGATTTTGACACATTCACTCAAATGTACAATCATGCGCTAAAAACGCATTTAAAGCAATAAAAAGGTGATTATGGCTGTCAAACCTAAACCAAACGTTGTGCACTCAAATCTTTTGCTGTATTTAGTTTATTTTGGCATCCGGATGATGATTCTAGCATGAAATTGCTTGGGCACCTGTTAATTTTTAAGATTTTGACACATTCAGCTCAAATGTACACAATTGCTGATTATGGCTGTCAAATCTTAACCAAACGTTGTGCACTCAAATCTTTTGCTGTATTTAGTTTATTTTGGCATCCGGATGATGATTCTAGCATGAAATTGCTTGGGCACCTGTTAATTTTTAAGATTTTGACACATTCAGCTCAAATGTACAATCATGCGCTAAAAACGCATTTAAAGCAATAAAAAGGTGATTATGGCTGTCAAACCTAAACCAAACGTTGTGCACTCAAATCTTTTGCTGTATTTAGTTTATTTTGGCATCCGGATGATGATTCTAGCATGAAATTGCTTGGGCACCTGTTAATTTTTAAGATTTTGACACATTCAGCTCAAATGTACACAATTGCTGATTATGGCTGTCAAATCTAAACCAAACGTTGTGCACTCAAATCTTTTGCTGTATTTAGTTTATTTTGGCATCCGGATGATGATTCTAGCATGAAATTGCTTGGGCACCTGTTAATTTTTAAGATTTTGACACATTCACTCAAATGTACAATCAAGCGCTAAAAACGCATTTAAAGCAATAAAAAGGTGATTATGGCTGTCAAACCTAAACCAAACGTTGTGCACTCAAATCTTTTGCTGTATTTAGTTTATTTTGGCATCCGGATGATGATTCTAGCATGAAATTGCTTGGGCACCTGTTAATTTTTAAGATTTTGACACATTCAGCTCAAATGTACACAATTGCTGATTATGGCTGTCAAATCTAAACCAAACGTTGTGCACTCAAATCTTTTGCTGTATTTAGTTTATTTTGGCATCCGGATGATGATTCTAGCATGAAATTGCTTGGGCACCTGTTAATTTTTAAGATTTTGACACATTCAGCTCAAATGTACAATCATGCGCTAAAAACGCATTTAAAGCAATAAAAAGGTGATTATGGCTGTCAAACCTAAACCAAACGTTGTGCACTCAAATCTTTTGCTGTATTTAGTTTATTTTGGCATCCGGATGATGATTCTAGCATGAAATTGCTTGGGCACCTGTTAATTTTTAAGATTTTGACACATTCAGCTCAAATGTACACAATTGCTGATTATGGCTGTCAAATCTAAACCAAACGTTGTGCACTCAAATCTTTTGCTGTATTTAGTTTATTTTGGCATCCGGATGATGATTCTAGCATGAAATTGCTTGGGCACCTGTTAATTTTTAAGATTTTGACACATTCAGCTCAAATGTACAATCATGCGCTACAAACGCATTTAAAGCAATAAAAAGGTGATTATGGCTGTCAAACCTAAACCAAACGTTGTGCACTCAAATCTTTTGCTGTATTTAGTTTATTTTGGCATCCGGATGATGATTCTAGCATGAAATTGCTTGGGCACCTGTTAATTTTTAAGATTTTGACACATTCACTCAAATGTACAATCATGCGCTAAAAACGCATTTAAAGCAATAAAAAGGTGATTATGGCTGTCAAACCTAAACCAAACGTTGTGCACTCAAATCTTTTGCTGTATTTAGTTTATTTTGGCATCCGGATGATGATTCTAGCATGAAATTGCTTGGGCACCTGTTAATTTTTAAGATTTTGACACATTCAGCTCAAATGTACACAATTGCTGATTATGGCTGTCAAATGTAAACCAAACGTTGTGCACTCAAATCTTTTGCTGTATTTAGTTTATTTTGGCATCCGGATGATGATTCTAGCATGAAATTGCTTGGGCACCTGTTAATTTTTAAGATTTTGACACATTCAGCTCAAATGTACAATCATGCGCTACAAACGCATTTAAAGCAATAAAAAGGTGATTATGGCTGTCAAACCTAAACCAAACGTTGTGCACTCAAATCTTTTGCTATATTTAGTTTATTTTGGCATCCGGATGATGATTCTAGCATGAAATTGCTTGGGCACCTGTTAATTTTTAAGATTTTGACACATTCACTCAAATGTACAATCATGCGCTAAAAACGCATTTAAAGCAATAAAAAGGTGATTATGGCTGTCAAACCTAAACCAAACGTTGTGCACTCAAATCTTTTGCTGTATTTAGTTTATTTTGGCATCCGGATGATGATTCTAGCATGAAATTGCTTGGGCACCTGTTAATTTTTAAGATTTTGACACATTCAGCTCAAATGTACACAATTGCTGATTATGGCTGTCAAATGTAAACCAAACGTTGTGCACTCAAATCTTTTGCTGTATTTAGTTTATTTTGGCATCCGGATGATGATTCTAGCATGAAATTGCTTGGGCACCTGTTAATTTTTAAGATTTTGACACATTCAGCTCAAATGTACAATCATGCGCTACAAACGCATTTAAAGCAATAAAAAGGTGATTATGGCTGTCAAACCAAAACCAAACGTTGTGCACTCAAATCTTTTGCTGTATTTAGTTTATTTTGGCATCCGGATGATGATTCTAGCATGAAATTGCTTGGGCACCTGTTAATTTCTAAGATTTTGACACATTCAGCTCAAATGTACAGAATTGCTGATTATGGCTGTCAAATCTAAACCAAACGTTGTGCACTCAAATCTTTTGCTGTATTTTGTTTATTTTGGCATCCGGATGATGATTCTAGCATGAAATTGCTTGGGCACCTGTTAATTTTTAAGATTTTGACACATTCAGCTCAAATGTACAATCATGCGCTACAAACGCATTTAAAGCAATAAAAAGGTGATTATGGCTGTCAAACCTAAACCAAACGTTGTGCACTCAAATCTTTTGCTGTATTTAGTTTATTTTGGCATCCGGATGATGATTCTAGCATGAAATTGCTTGGGCACCTGTTAATTTTTAAGATTTTGACACATTCAGCTCAAATGTACACAATTGCTGATTATGGCTGTCAAATCTAAACCAAACGTTGTGCACTCAAATCTTTTGCTGTATTTAGTTTATTTTGGCATCCGGATGATGATTCTAGCATGAAATTGCTTGGGCACCTGTTAATTTTTAAGATTTTGACACATTCAGCTCAAATGTACAATCATGCGCTAAAAACGCATTTAAAGCAATAAAAAGGTGATTATGGCTGTCAAACCTAAACCAAACGTTGTGCACTCAAATCTTTTGCTGTATTTAGTTTATTTTGGCGTCCGGATGATGATTCTAGCATGAAATTGCTTGGGCACCTGTTAATTTTTAAGATTTTGACACATTCAGCTCAAATGTACACAATTGCTGATTATGGCTGTCAAATCTAAACCAAACGTTGTGCACTCAAATCTTTTGCTGTATTTAGTTTATTTTGGCATCCGGATGATGATTCTAGCATGAAATTGCTTGGGCACCTGTTAATTTTTAAGATTTTGACACATTCAGCTCAAATGTACAATCATGCGCTACAAACGCATTTAAAGCAATAAAAAGGTGATTATGGCTGTCAAACCTAAACCAAACGTTGTGCACTCAAATCTTTTGCTGTATTTAGTTTATTTTGGCATCCGGATGATGATTCTAGCATGAAATTGCTTGGGCACCTGTTAATTTTTAAGATTTTGACACATTCACTCAAATGTACAATCATGCGCTAAAAACGCATTTAAAGCAATAAAAAGGTGATTATGGCTGTCAAACCTAAACCAAACGTTGTGCACTCAAATCTTTTGCTGTATTTAGTTTATTTTGGCATCCGGATGATGATTCTAGCATGAAATTGCTTGGGCACCTGTTAATTTTTAAGATTTTGACACATTCAGCTCAAATGTACACAATTGCTGATTATGGCTGTCAAATCTTAACCAAACGTTGTGCACTCAAATCTTTTGCTGTATTTAGTTTATTTTGGCATCCGGATGATGATTCTAGCATGAAATTGCTTGGGCACCTGTTAATTTTTAAGATTTTGACACATTCAGCTCAAATGTACAATCATGCGCTAAAAACGCATTTAAAGCAATAAAAAGGTGATTATGGCTGTCAAACCTAAACCAAACGTTGTGCACTCAAATCTTTTGCTGTATTTAGTTTATTTTGGCATCCGGATGATGATTCTAGCATGAAATTGCTTGGGCACCTGTTAATTTTTAAGATTTTGACACATTCAGCTCAAATGTACACAATTGCTGATTATGGCTGTCAAATCTAAACCAAACGTTGTACACTCAAATCTTTTGCTGTATTTAGTTTATTTTGGCATCCGGATGATGATTCTAGCATGAAATTGCTTGGGCACCTGTTAATTTTTAAGATTTTGACACATTCAGCTCAAATGTACAATCATGCGCTACAAACGCATTTAAAGCAATAAAAAGGTGATTATGGCTGTCAAACCTAAACCAAACGTTGTGCACTCAAATCTTTTGCTGTATTTAGTTTATTTTGGCATCCGGATGATGATTCTAGCATGAAATTGCTTGGGCACCTGTTAATTTTTAAGATTTTGACACATTCAGCTCAAATGTACACAATTGCTGATTATGGCTGTCAAATCTTAACCAAACGTTGTGCACTCAAATCTTTTGCTGTATTTAGTTTATTTTGGCATCCGGATGATGATTCTAGCATGAAATTGCTTGGGCACCTGTTAATTTTTAAGATTTTGACACATTCAGCTCAAATGTACAATCATGCGCTAAAAACGCATTTAAAGCAATAAAAAGGTGATTATGGCTGTCAAACCTAAACCAAACGTTGTGCACTCAAATCTTTTGCTGTATTTAGTTTATTTTGGCATCCGGATGATGATTCTGGCATGAAATTGCTTGGGCACCTGTTAATTTTTAAGATTTTGACACATTCAGCTCAAATGTACACAATTGCTGATTATGGCTGTCAAATCTAAACCAAACGTTGTGCACTCAAATCTTTTGCTGTATTTAGTTTATTTTGGCATCCGGATGATGATTCTAGCATGAAATTGCTTGGGCACCTGTTAATTTTTAAGATTTTGACACATTCACTCAAATGTACAATCAAGCGCTAAAAACGCATTTAAAGCAATAAAAAGGTGATTATGGCTGTCAAACCTAAACCAAACGTTGTGCACTCAAATCTTTTGCTGTATTTAGTTTATTTTGGCATCCGGATGATGATTCTAGCATGAAATTGCTTGGGCACCTGTTAATTTTTAAGATTTTGACACATTCAGCTCAAATGTACACAATTGCTGATTATGGCTGTCAAATCTAAACCAAACGTTGTGCACTCAAATCTTTTGCTGTATTTAGTTTATTTTGGCATCCGGATGATGATTCTAGCATGAAATTGCTTGGGCACCTGTTAATTTTTAAGATTTTGACACATTCAGCTCAAATGTACAATCATGCGCTAAAAACGCATTTAAAGCAATAAAAAGGTGATTATGGCTGTCAAACCTAAACCAAACGTTGTGCACTCAAATCTTTTGCTGTATTTAGTTTATTTTGGCATCCGGATGATGATTCTAGCATGAAATTGCTTGGGCACCTGTTAATTTTTAAGATTTTGACACATTCAGCTCAAATGTACACAATTGCTGATTATGGCTGTCAAATCTAAACCAAACGTTGTGCACTCAAATCTTTTGCTGTATTTAGTTTATTTTGGCATCCGGATGATGATTCTAGCATGAAATTGCTTGGGCACCTGTTAATTTTTAAGATTTTGACACATTCAGCTCAAATGTACAATCATGCGCTACAAACGCATTTAAAGCAATAAAAAGGTGATTATGGCTGTCAAACCTAAACCAAACGTTGTGCACTCAAATCTTTTGCTGTATTTAGTTTATTTTGGCATCCGGATGATGATTCTAGCATGAAATTGCTTGGGCACCTGTTAATTTTTAAGATTTTGACACATTCACTCAAATGTACAATCATGCGCTAAAAACGCATTTAAAGCAATAAAAAGGTGATTATGGCTGTCAAACCTAAACCAAACGTTGTGCACTCAAATCTTTTGCTGTATTTAGTTTATTTTGGCATCCGGATGATGATTCTAGCATGAAATTGCTTGGGCACCTGTTAATTTTTAAGATTTTGACACATTCACTCAAATGTACAATCAAGCGCTAAAAACGCATTTAAAGCAATAAAAAGGTGATTATGGCTGTCAAACCTAAACCAAACGTTGTGCACTCAAATCTTTTGCTGTATTTAGTTTATTTTGGCATCCGGATGATGATTCTAGCATGAAATTGCTTGGGCACCTGTTAATTTTTAAGATTTTGACACATTCAGCTCAAATGTACAATCATGCGCTACAAACGCATTTAAAGCAATAAAAAGGTGATTATGGCTGTCAAACCTAAACCAAACGTTGTGCACTCAAATCTTTTGCTGTATTTAGTTTATTTTGGCATCCGGATGATGATTCTAGCATGAAATTGCTTGGGCACCTGTTAATTTTTAAGATTTTGACACATTCAGCTCAAATGTACACAATTGCTGATTATGGCTGTCAAATCTTAACCAAACGTTGTGCACTCAAATCTTTTGCTGTATTTAGTTTATTTTGGCATCCGGATGATGATTCTAGCATGAAATTGCTTGGGCACCTGTTAATTTTTAAGATTTTGACACATTCAGCTCAAATGTACAATCATGCGCTAAAAACGCATTTAAAGCAATAAAAAGGTGATTATGGCTGTCAAACCTAAACCAAACGTTGTGCACTCAAATCTTTTGCTGTATTTAGTTTATTTTGGCATCCGGATGATGATTCTAGCATGAAATTGCTTGGGCACCTGTTAATTTTTAAGATTTTGACACATTCAGCTCAAATGTACACAATTGCTGATTATGGCTGTCAAATCTAAACCAAACGTTGTGCACTCAAATCTTTTGCTGTATTTAGTTTATTTTGGCATCCGGATGATGATTCTAGCATGAAATTGCTTGGGCACCTGTTAATTTTTAAGATTTTGACACATTCACTCAAATGTACAATCAAGCGCTAAAAACGCATTTAAAGCAATAAAAAGGTGATTATGGCTGTCAAACCTAAACCAAACGTTGTGCACTCAAATCTTTTGCTGTATTTAGTTTATTTTGGCATCCGGATGATGATTCTAGCATGAAATTGCTTGGGCACCTGTTAATTTTTAAGATTTTGACACATTCAGCTCAAATGTACACAATTGCTGATTATGGCTGTCAAATCTAAACCAAACGTTGTGCACTCAAATCTTTTGCTGTATTTAGTTTATTTTGGCATCCGGATGATGATTCTAGCATGAAATTGCTTGGGCACCTGTTAATTTTTAAGATTTTGACACATTCAGCTCAAATGTACAATCATGCGCTAAAAACGCATTTAAAGCAATAAAAAGGTGATTATGGCTGTCAAACCTAAACCAAACGTTGTGCACTCAAATCTTTTGCTGTATTTAGTTTATTTTGGCATCCGGATGATGATTCTAGCATGAAATTGCTTGGGCACCTGTTAATTTTTAAGATTTTGACACATTCAGCTCAAATGTACACAATTGCTGATTATGGCTGTCAAATCTAAACCAAACGTTGTGCACTCAAATCTTTTGCTGTATTTAGTTTATTTTGGCATCCGGATGATGATTCTAGCATGAAATTGCTTGGGCACCTGTTAATTTTTAAGATTTTGACACATTCAGCTCAAATGTACAATCATGCGCTACAAACGCATTTAAAGCAATAAAAAGGTGATTATGGCTGTCAAACCTAAACCAAACGTTGTGCACTCAAATCTTTTGCTGTATTTAGTTTATTTTGGCATCCGGATGATGATTCTAGCATGAAATTGCTTGGGCACCTGTTAATTTTTAAGATTTTGACACATTCACTCAAATGTACAATCATGCGCTAAAAACGCATTTAAAGCAATAAAAAGGTGATTATGGCTGTCAAACCTAAACCAAACGTTGTGCACTCAAATCTTTTGCTGTATTTAGTTTATTTTGGCATCCGGATGATGATTCTAGCATGAAATTGCTTGGGCACCTGTTAATTTTTAAGATTTTGACACATTCAGCTCAAATGTACACAATTGCTGATTATGGCTGTCAAATCTTAACCAAACGTTGTGCACTCAAATCTTTTGCTGTATTTAGTTTATTTTGGCATCCGGATGATGATTCTAGCATGAAATTGCTTGGGCACCTGTTAATTTTTAAGATTTTGACACATTCAGCTCAAATGTACACAATTGCTGATTATGGCTGTCAAATCTAAACCAAACGTTGTGCACTCAAATCTTTTGCTGTATTTAGTTTATTTTGGCATCCGGATGATGATTCTAGCATGAAATTGCTTGGGCACCTGTTAATTTTTAAGATTTTGACACATTCAGCTCAAATGTACACAATTGCTGATTATGGCTGTCAAATCTAAACCAAACGTTGTGCACTCAAATCTTTTGCTGTATTTAGTTTATTTTGGCATCCGGATGATGATTCTAGCATGAAATTGCTTGGGCACCTGTTAATTTTTAAGATTTTGACACATTCAGCTCAAATGTACAATCATGCGCTAAAAACGCATTTAAAGCAATAAAAAGGTGATTATGGCTGTCAAACCTAAACCAAACGTTGTGCACTCAAATCTTTTGCTGTATTTAGTTTATTTTGGCATCCGGATGATGATTCTAGCATGAAATTGCTTGGGCACCTGTTAATTTTTAAGATTTTGACACATTCAGCTCAAATGTACACAATTGCTGATTATGGCTGTCAAATCTAAACCAAACGTTGTGCACTCAAATCTTTTGCTGTATTTAGTTTATTTTGGCATCCGGATGATGATTCTAGCATGAAATTGCTTGGGCACCTGTTAATTTTTAAGATTTTGACACATTCACTCAAATGTACAATCAAGCGCTAAAAACGCATTTAAAGCAATAAAAAGGTGATTATGGCTGTCAAACCTAAACCAAACGTTGTGCACTCAAATCTTTTGCTGTATTTAGTTTATTTTGGCATCCGGATGATGATTCTAGCATGAAATTGCTTGGGCACCTGTTAATTTTTAAGATTTTGACACATTCAGCTCAAATGTACACAATTGCTGATTATGGCTGTCAAATCTAAACCAAACGTTGTGCACTCAAATCTTTTGCTGTATTTAGTTTATTTTGGCATCCGGATGATGATTCTAGCATGAAATTGCTTGGGCACCTGTTAATTTTTAAGATTTTGACACATTCAGCTCAAATGTACAATCATGCGCTAAAAACGCATTTAAAGCAATAAAAAGGTGATTATGGCTGTCAAACCTAAACCAAACGTTGTGCACTCAAATCTTTTGCTGTATTTAGTTTATTTTGGCATCCGGATGATGATTCTAGCATGAAATTGCTTGGGCACCTGTTAATTTTTAAGATTTTGACACATTCAGCTCAAATGTACACAATTGCTGATTATGGCTGTCAAATCTAAACCAAACGTTGTGCACTCAAATCTTTTGCTGTATTTAGTTTATTTTGGCATCCGGATGATGATTCTAGCATGAAATTGCTTGGGCACCTGTTAATTTTTAAGATTTTGACACATTCAGCTCAAATGTACAATCATGCGCTACAAACGCATTTAAAGCAATAAAAAGGTGATTATGGCTGTCAAACCTAAACCAAACGTTGTGCACTCAAATCTTTTGCTGTATTTAGTTTATTTTGGCATCCGGATGATGATTCTAGCATGAAATTGCTTGGGCACCTGTTAATTTTTAAGATTTTGACACATTCACTCAAATGTACAATCATGCGCTAAAAACGCATTTAAAGCAATAAAAAGGTGATTATGGCTGTCAAACCTAAACCAAACGTTGTGCACTCAAATCTTTTGCTGTATTTAGTTTATTTTGGCATCCGGATGATGATTCTAGCATGAAATTGCTTGGGCACCTGTTAATTTTTAAGATTTTGACACATTCAGCTCAAATGTACACAATTGCTGATTATGGCTGTCAAATCTTAACCAAACGTTGTGCACTCAAATCTTTTGCTGTATTTAGTTTATTTTGGCATCCGGATGATGATTCTAGCATGAAATTGCTTGGGCACCTGTTAATTTTTAAGATTTTGACACATTCAGCTCAAATGTACAATCATGCGCTAAAAACGCATTTAAAGCAATAAAAAGGTGATTATGGCTGTCAAACCTAAACCAAACGTTGTGCACTCAAATCTTTTGCTGTATTTAGTTTATTTTGGCATCCGGATGATGATTCTAGCATGAAATTGCTTGGGCACCTGTTAATTTTTAAGATTTTGACACATTCAGCTCAAATGTACACAATTGCTGATTATGGCTGTCAAATCTAAACCAAACGTTGTGCACTCAAATCTTTTGCTGTATTTAGTTTATTTTGGCATCCGGATGATGATTCTAGCATGAAATTGCTTGGGCACCTGTTAATTTTTAAGATTTTGACACATTCAGCTCAAATGTACACAATTGCTGATTATGGCTGTCAAATCTAAACCAAACGTTGTGCACTCAAATCTTTTGCTGTATTTAGTTTATTTTGGCATCCGGATGATGATTCTAGCATGAAATTGCTTGGGCACCTGTTAATTTTTAAGATTTTGACACATTCAGCTCAAATGTACAATCATGCGCTAAAAACGCATTTAAAGCAATAAAAAGGTGATTATGGCTGTCAAACCTAAACCAAACGTTGTGCACTCAAATCTTTTGCTGTATTTAGTTTATTTTGGCATCCGGATGATGATTCTAGCATGAAATTGCTTGGGCACCTGTTAATTTTTAAGATTTTGACACATTCAGCTCAAATGTACACAATTGCTGATTATGGCTGTCAAATCTAAACCAAACGTTGTGCACTCAAATCTTTTGCTGTATTTAGTTTATTTTGGCATCCGGATGATGATTCTAGCATGAAATTGCTTGGGCACCTGTTAATTTTTAAGATTTTGACACATTCAGCTCAAATGTACAATCATGCGCTACAAACGCATTTAAAGCAATAAAAAGGTGATTATGGCTGTCAAACCTAAACCAAACGTTGTGCACTCAAATCTTTTGCTGTATTTAGTTTATTTTGGCATCCGGATGATGATTCTAGCATGAAATTGCTTGGGCACCTGTTAATTTTTAAGATTTTGACACATTCACTCAAATGTACAATCATGCGCTAAAAACGCATTTAAAGCAATAAAAAGGTGATTATGGCTGTCAAACCTAAACCAAACGTTGTGCACTCAAATCTTTTGCTGTATTTAGTTTATTTTGGCATCCGGATGATGATTCTAGCATGAAATTGCTTGGGCACCTGTTAATTTTTAAGATTTTGACACATTCAGCTCAAATGTACACAATTGCTGATTATGGCTGTCAAATCTTAACCAAACGTTGTGCACTCAAATCTTTTGCTGTATTTAGTTTATTTTGGCATCCGGATGATGATTCTAGCATGAAATTGCTTGGGCACCTGTTAATTTTTAAGATTTTGACACATTCAGCTCAAATGTACAATCATGCGCTAAAAACGCATTTAAAGCAATAAAAAGGTGATTATGGCTGTCAAACCTAAACCAAACGTTGTGCACTCAAATCTTTTGCTGTATTTAGTTTATTTTGGCATCCGGATGATGATTCTAGCATGAAATTGCTTGGGCACCTGTTAATTTTTAAGATTTTGACACATTCAGCTCAAATGTACACAATTGCTGATTATGGCTGTCAAATCTAAACCAAACGTTGTGCACTCAAATCTTTTGCTGTATTTAGTTTATTTTGGCATCCGGATGATGATTCTAGCATGAAATTGCTTGGGCACCTGTTAATTTTTAAGATTTTGACACATTCACTCAAATGTACAATCAAGCGCTAAAAACGCATTTAAAGCAATAAAAAGGTGATTATGGCTGTCAAACCTAAACCAAACGTTGTGCACTCAAATCTTTTGCTGTATTTAGTTTATTTTGGCATCCGGATGATGATTCTAGCATGAAATTGCTTGGGCACCTGTTAATTTTTAAGATTTTGACACATTCAGCTCAAATGTACACAATTGCTGATTATGGCTGTCAAATCTAAACCAAACGTTGTGCACTCAAATCTTTTGCTGTATTTAGTTTATTTTGGCATCCGGATGATGATTCTAGCATGAAATTGCTTGGGCACCTGTTAATTTTTAAGATTTTGACACATTCAGCTCAAATGTACAATCATGCGCTAAAAACGCATTTAAAGCAATAAAAAGGTGATTATGGCTGTCAAACCTAAACCAAACGTTGTGCACTCAAATCTTTTGCTGTATTTAGTTTATTTTGGCATCCGGATGATGATTCTAGCATGAAATTGCTTGGGCACCTGTTAATTTTTAAGATTTTGACACATTCAGCTCAAATGTACACAATTGCTGATTATGGCTGTCAAATCTAAACCAAACGTTGTGCACTCAAATCTTTTGCTGTATTTAGTTTATTTTGGCATCCGGATGATGATTCTAGCATGAAATTGCTTGGGCACCTGTTAATTTTTAAGATTTTGACACATTCAGCTCAAATGTACAATCATGCGCTACAAACGCATTTAAAGCAATAAAAAGGTGATTATGGCTGTCAAACCTAAACCAAACGTTGTGCACTCAAATCTTTTGCTGTATTTAGTTTATTTTGGCATCCGGATGATGATTCTAGCATGAAATTGCTTGGGCACCTGTTAATTTTTAAGATTTTGACACATTCACTCAAATGTACAATCATGCGCTAAAAACGCATTTAAAGCAATAAAAAGGTGATTATGGCTGTCAAACCTAAACCAAACGTTGTGCACTCAAATCTTTTGCTGTATTTAGTTTATTTTGGCATCCGGATGATGATTCTAGCATGAAATTGCTTGGGCACCTGTTAATTTTTAAGATTTTGACACATTCAGCTCAAATGTACACAATTGCTGATTATGGCTGTCAAATCTTAACCAAACGTTGTGCACTCAAATCTTTTGCTGTATTTAGTTTATTTTGGCATCCGGATGATGATTCTAGCATGAAATTGCTTGGGCACCTGTTAATTTTTAAGATTTTGACACATTCAGCTCAAATGTACAATCATGCGCTAAAAACGCATTTAAAGCAATAAAAAGGTGATTATGGCTGTCAAACCTAAACCAAACGTTGTGCACTCAAATCTTTTGCTGTATTTAGTTTATTTTGGCATCCGGATGATGATTCTAGCATGAAATTGCTTGGGCACCTGTTAATTTTTAAGATTTTGACACATTCAGCTCAAATGTACACAATTGCTGATTATGGCTGTCAAATCTAAACCAAACGTTGTGCACTCAAATCTTTTGCTGTATTTAGTTTATTTTGGCATCCGGATGATGATTCTAGCATGAAATTGCTTGGGCACCTGTTAATTTTTAAGATTTTGACACATTCAGCTCAAATGTACAATCATGCGCTACAAACGCATTTAAAGCAATAAAAAGGTGATTATGGCTGTCAAACCTAAACCAAACGTTGTGCACTCAAATCTTTTGCTGTATTTAGTTTATTTTGGCATCCGGATGATGATTCTAGCATGAAATTGCTTGGGCACCTGTTAATTTTTAAGATTTTGACACATTCAGCTCAAATGTACACAATTGCTGATTATGGCTGTCAAATCTTAACCAAACGTTGTGCACTCAAATCTTTTGCTGTATTTAGTTTATTTTGGCATCCGGATGATGATTCTAGCATGAAATTGCTTGGGCACCTGTTAATTTTTAAGATTTTGACACATTCAGCTCAAATGTACAATCATGCGCTAAAAACGCATTTAAAGCAATAAAAAGGTGATTATGGCTGTCAAACCTAAACCAAACGTTGTGCACTCAAATCTTTTGCTGTATTTAGTTTATTTTGGCATCCGGATGATGATTCTAGCATGAAATTGCTTGGGCACCTGTTAATTTTTAAGATTTTGACACATTCAGCTCAAATGTACACAATTGCTGATTATGGCTGTCAAATCTAAACCAAACGTTGTGCACTCAAATCTTTTGCTGTATTTAGTTTATTTTGGCATCCGGATGATGATTCTAGCATGAAATTGCTTGGGCACCTGTTAATTTTTAAGATTTTGACACATTCACTCAAATGTACAATCAAGCGCTAAAAACGCATTTAAAGCAATAAAAAGGTGATTATGGCTGTCAAACCTAAACCAAACGTTGTGCACTCAAATCTTTTGCTGTATTTAGTTTATTTTGGCATCCGGATGATGATTCTAGCATGAAATTGCTTGGGCACCTGTTAATTTTTAAGATTTTGACACATTCAGCTCAAATGTACACAATTGCTGATTATGGCTGTCAAATCTAAACCAAACGTTGTGCACTCAAATCTTTTGCTGTATTTAGTTTATTTTGGCATCCGGATGATGATTCTAGCATGAAATTGCTTGGGCACCTGTTAATTTTTAAGATTTTGACACATTCAGCTCAAATGTACAATCATGCGCTAAAAACGCATTTAAAGCAATAAAAAGGTGATTATGGCTGTCAAACCTAAACCAAACGTTGTGCACTCAAATCTTTTGCTGTATTTAGTTTATTTTGGCATCCGGATGATGATTCTAGCATGAAATTGCTTGGGCACCTGTTAATTTTTAAGATTTTGACACATTCAGCTCAAATGTACACAATTGCTGATTATGGCTGTCAAATCTAAACCAAACGTTGTGCACTCAAATCTTTTGCTGTATTTAGTTTATTTTGGCATCCGGATGATGATTCTAGCATGAAATTGCTTGGGCACCTGTTAATTTTTAAGATTTTGACACATTCAGCTCAAATGTACAATCATGCGCTACAAACGCATTTAAAGCAATAAAAAGGTGATTATGGCTGTCAAACCTAAACCAAACGTTGTGCACTCAAATCTTTTGCTGTATTTAGTTTATTTTGGCATCCGGATGATGATTCTAGCATGAAATTGCTTGGGCACCTGTTAATTTTTAAGATTGTGACACATTCACTCAAATGTACAATCATGCGCTAAAAACGCATTTAAAGCAATAAAAAGGTGATTATGGCTGTCAAACCTAAACCAAACGTTGTGCACTCAAATCTTTTGCTGTATTTAGTTTATTTTGGCATCCGGATGATGATTCTAGCATGAAATTGCTTGGGCACCTGTTAATTTTTAAGATTTTGACACATTCAGCTCAAATGTACACAATTGCTGATTATGGCTGTCAAATCTAAACCAAACGTTGTGCACTCAAATCTTTTGCTGTATTTAGTTTATTTTGGCATCCGGATGATGATTCTAGCATGAAATTGCTTGGGCACCTGTTAATTTTTAAGATTTTGACACATTCAGCTCAAATGTACAATCATGCGCTAAAAACGCATTTAAAGCAATAAAAAGGTGATTATGGCTGTCAAACCTAAACCAAACGTTGTGCACTCAAATCTTTTGCTGTATTTAGTTTATTTTGGCATCCGGATGATGATTCTAGCATGAAATTGCTTGGGCACCTGTTAATTTTTAAGATTTTGACACATTCAGCTCAAATGTACACAATTGCTGATTATGGCTGTCAAATCTTAACCAAACGTTGTGCACTCAAATCTTTTGCTGTATTTAGTTTATTTTGGCATCCGGATGATGATTCTAGCATGAAATTGCTTGGGCACCTGTTAATTTTTAAGATTTTGACACATTCAGCTCAAATGTACAATCATGCGCTAAAAACGCATTTAAAGCAATAAAAAGGTGATTATGGCTGTCAAACCTAAACCAAACGTTGTGCACTCAAATCTTTTGCTGTATTTAGTTTATTTTGGCATCCGGATGATGATTCTAGCATGAAATTGCTTGGGCACCTGTTAATTTTTAAGATTTTGACACATTCAGCTCAAATGTACACAATTGCTGATTATGGCTGTCAAATCTAAACCAAACGTTGTGCACTCAAATCTTTTGCTGTATTTAGTTTATTTTGGCATCCGGATGATGATTCTAGCATGAAATTGCTTGGGCACCTGTTAATTTTTAAGATTTTGACACATTCAGCTCAAATGTACAATCATGCGCTACAAACGCATTTAAAGCAATAAAAAGGTGATTATGGCTGTCAAACCTAAACCAAACGTTGTGCACTCAAATCTTTTGCTGTATTTAGTTTATTTTGGCATCCGGATGATGATTCTAGCATGAAATTGCTTGGGCACCTGTTAATTTTTAAGATTTTGACACATTCACTCAAATGTACAATCATGCGCTAAAAACGCATTTAAAGCAATAAAAAGGTGATTATGGCTGTCAAACCTAAACCAAACGTTGTGCACTCAAATCTTTTGCTGTATTTAGTTTATTTTGGCATCCGGATGATGATTCTAGCATGAAATTGCTTGGGCACCTGTTAATTTTTAAGATTTTGACACATTCAGCTCAAATGTACACAATTGCTGATTATGGCTGTCAAATCTTAACCAAACGTTGTGCACTCAAATCTTTTGCTGTATTTAGTTTATTTTGGCATCCGGATGATGATTCTAGCATGAAATTGCTTGGGCACCTGTTAATTTTTAAGATTTTGACACATTCAGCTCAAATGTACAATCATGCGCTAAAAACGCATTTAAAGCAATAAAAAGGTGATTATGGCTGTCAAACCTAAACCAAACGTTGTGCACTCAAATCTTTTGCTGTATTTAGTTTATTTTGGCATCCGGATGATGATTCTAGCATGAAATTGCTTGGGCACCTGTTAATTTTTAAGATTTTGACACATTCAGCTCAAATGTACACAATTGCTGATTATGGCTGTCAAATCTAAACCAAACGTTGTGCACTCAAATCTTTTGCTGTATTTAGTTTATTTTGGCATCCGGATGATGATTCTAGCATGAAATTGCTTGGGCACCTGTTAATTTTTAAGATTTTGACACATTCAGCTCAAATGTACAATCATGCGCTACAAACGCATTTAAAGCAATAAAAAGGTGATTATGGCTGTCAAACCTAAACCAAACGTTGTGCACTCAAATCTTTTGCTGTATTTAGTTTATTTTGGCATCCGGATGATGATTCTAGCATGAAATTGCTTGGGCACCTGTTAATTTTTAAGATTTTGACACATTCACTCAAATGTACAATCATGCGCTAAAAACGCATTTAAAGCAATAAAAAGGTGATTATGGCTGTCAAACCTAAACCAAACGTTGTGCACTCAAATCTTTTGCTGTATTTAGTTTATTTTGGCATCCGGATGATGATTCTAGCATGAAATTGCTTGGGCACCTGTTAATTTTTAAGATTTTGACACATTCAGCTCAAATGTACACAATTGCTGATTATGGCTGTCAAATCTTAACCAAACGTTGTGCACTCAAATCTTTTGCTGTATTTAGTTTATTTTGGCATCCGGATGATGATTCTAGCATGAAATTGCTTGGGCACCTGTTAATTTTTAAGATTTTGACACATTCAGCTCAAATGTACAATCATGCGCTAAAAACGCATTTAAAGCAATAAAAAGGTGATTATGGCTGTCAAACCTAAACCAAACGTTGTGCACTCAAATCTTTTGCTGTATTTAGTTTATTTTGGCATCCGGATGATGATTCTAGCATGAAATTGCTTGGGCACCTGTTAATTTTTAAGATTTTGACACATTCAGCTCAAATGTACACAATTGCTGATTATGGCTGTCAAATCTAAACCAAACGTTGTGCACTCAAATCTTTTGCTGTATTTAGTTTATTTTGGCATCCGGATGATGATTCTAGCATGAAATTGCTTGGGCACCTGTTAATTTTTAAGATTTTGACACATTCAGCTCAAATGTACAATCATGCGCTACAAACGCATTTAAAGCAATAAAAAGGTGATTATGGCTGTCAAACCTAAACCAAACGTTGTGCACTCAAATCTTTTGCTGTATTTAGTTTATTTTGGCATCCGGATGATGATTCTAGCATGAAATTGCTTGGGCACCTGTTAATTTTTAAGATTTTGACACATTCACTCAAATGTACAATCATGCGCTAAAAACGCATTTAAAGCAATAAAAAGGTGATTATGGCTGTCAAACCTAAACCAAACGTTGTGCACTCAAATCTTTTGCTGTATTTAGTTTATTTTGGCATCCGGATGATGATTCTAGCATGAAATTGCTTGGGCACCTGTTAATTTTTAAGATTTTGACACATTCAGCTCAAATGTACACAATTGCTGATTATGGCTGTCAAATCTTAACCAAACGTTGTGCACTCAAATCTTTTGCTGTATTTAGTTTATTTTGGCATCCGGATGATGATTCTAGCATGAAATTGCTTGGGCACCTGTTAATTTTTAAGATTTTGACACATTCAGCTCAAATGTACACAATTGCTGATTATGGCTGTCAAATCTAAACCAAACGTTGTGCACTCAAATCTTTTGCTGTATTTAGTTTATTTTGGCATCCGGATGATGATTCTAGCATGAAATTGCTTGGGCACCTGTTAATTTTTAAGATTTTGACACATTCAGCTCAAATGTACAATCATGCGCTAAAAACGCATTTAAAGCAATAAAAACGTGATTATGGCTGTCAAACCTAAACCAAACGTTGTGCACTCAAATCCTTTGCTGTATTTAGTTTATTTTGGCATCCGGATGATGATTCTAGCATGAAATTGCTTGGGCACCTGTTAATTTTTAAGATTTTGACACATTCAGCTCAAATGTACACAATTGCTGATTATGGCTGTCAAATCTAAACCAAACGTTGTGCACTCAAATCTTTTGCTGTATTTAGTTTATTTTGGCATCCGGATGATGATTCTAGCATGAAATTGCTTGGGCACCTGTTAATTTTTAAGATTTTGACACATTCAGCTCAAATGTACACAATTGCTGATTATGGCTGTCAAATCTAAACCAAACGTTGTGCACTCAAATCTTTTGCTGTATTTAGTTTATTTTGGCATCCGGATGATGATTCTAGCATGAAATTGCTTGGGCACCTGTTAATTTTTAAGATTTTGACACATTCAGCTCAAATGTACAATCATGCGCTAAAAACGCATTTAAAGCAATAAAAAGGTGATTATGGCTGTCAAACCTAAACCAAACGTTGTGCACTCAAATCTTTTGCTGTATTTAGTTTATTTTGGCATCCGGATGATGATTCTAGCATGAAATTGCTTGGGCACCTGTTAATTTTTAAGATTTTGACACATTCAGCTCAAATGTACACAATTGCTGATTATGGCTGTCAAATCTAAACCAAACGTTGTGCACTCAAATCTTTTGCTGTATTTAGTTTATTTTGGCATCCGGATGATGATTCTAGCATGAAATTGCTTGGGCACCTGTTAATTTTTAAGATTTTGACACATTCAGCTCAAATGTACAATCATGCGCTAAAAACGCATTTAAAGCAATAAAAAGGTGATTATGGCTGTCAAACCTAAACCAAACGTTGTGCACTCAAATCTTTTGCTGTATTTAGTTTATTTTGGCATCCGGATGATGATTCTAGCATGAAATTGCTTGGGCACCTGTTAATTTTTAAGATTTTGACACATTCAGCTCAAATGTACACAATTGCTGATTATGGCTGTCAAATCTAAACCAAACGTTGTGCACTCAAATCTTTTGCTGTATTTAGTTTATTTTGGCATCCGGATGATGATTCTAGCATGAAATTGCTTGGGCACCTGTTAATTTTTAAGATTTTGACACATTCAGCTCAAATGTACAATCATGCGCTAAAAACGCATTTAAAGCAATAAAAAGGTGATTATGGCTGTCAAACCTAAACCAAACGTTGTGCACTCAAATCTTTTGCTGTATTTAGTTTATTTTGGCATCCGGATGATGATTCTAGCATGAAATTGCTTGGGCACCTGTTAATTTTTAAGATTTTGACACATTCAGCTCAAATGTACACAATTGCTGATTATGGCTGTCAAATCTAAACCAAACGTTGTGCACTCAAATCTTTTGCTGTATTTAGTTTATTTTGGCATCCGGATGATGATTCTAGCATGAAATTGCTTGGGCACCTGTTAATTTTTAAGATTTTGACACATTCAGCTCAAATGTACAATCATGCGCTAAAAACGCATTTAAAGCAATAAAAAGGTGATTATGGCTGTCAAACCTAAACCAAACGTTGTGCACTCAAATCTTTTGCTGTATTTAGTTTATTTTGGCATCCGGATGATGATTCTAGCATGAAATTGCTTGGGCACCTGTTAATTTTTAAGATTTTGACACATTCAGCTCAAATGTACACAATTGCTGATTATGGCTTTCAAATCTAAACCAAACGTTGTGCACTCAAATCTTTTGCTGTATTTAGTTTATTTTGGCATCCGGATGATGATTCTAGCATGAAATTGCTTGGGCACCTGTTAATTTTTAAGATTTTGACACATTCAGCTCAAATGTACAATCATGCGCTAAAAACGCATTTAAAGCAATAAAAAGGTGATTATGGCTGTCAAACCTAAACCAAACGTTGTGCACTCAAATCTTTTGCTGTATTTAGTTTATTTTGGCATCCGGATGATGATTCTAGCATGAAATTGCTTGGGCACCTGTTAATTTTTAAGATTTTGACACATTCAGCTCAAATGTACACAATTGCTGATTATGGCTGTCAAATCTAAACCAAACGTTGTGCACTCAAATCTTTTGCTGTATTTAGTTTATTTTGGCATCCGGATGATGATTCTAGCATGAAATTGCTTGGGCACCTGTTAATTTTTAAGATTTTGACACATTCAGCTCAAATGTACAATCATGCGCTAAAAACGCATTTAAAGCAATAAAAAGGTGATTATGGCTGTCAAACCTAAACCAAACGTTGTGCACTCAAATCTTTTGCTGTATTTAGTTTATTTTGGCATCCGGATGATGATTCTACATGAAATTGCTTGGGCACCTGTTAATTTTTAAGATTTTGACACATTCAGCTCAAATGTACAATCATGCGCTAAAAACGCATTTAAAGCAATAAAAAGGTGATTATGGCTGTCAAACCTAAACCAAACGTTGTGCACTCAAATCTTTTGCTGTATTTAGTTTATTTTGGCATCCGGATGATGATTCTAGCATGAAATTGCTTGGGCACCTGTTAATTTTTAAGATTTTGACACATTCAGCTCAAATGTACAATCATGCGCTAAAAACGCATTTAAAGCAATAAAAAGGTGATTATGGCTGTCAAACCTAAACCAAACGTTGTGCACTCAAATCTTTTGCTGTATTTAGTTTATTTTGGCATCCGGATGATGATTCTAGCATGAAATTGCTTGGGCACCTGTTAATTTTTAAGATTTTGACACATTCAGCTCAAATGTACACAATTGCTGATTATGGCTGTCAAATCTAAACCAAACGTTGTGCACTCAAATCTTTTGCTGTATTTAGTTTATTTTGGCATCCGGATGATGATTCTAGCATGAAATTGCTTGGGCACCTGTTAATTTTTAAGATTTTGACACATTCAGCTCAAATGTACAATCATGCGCTAAAAACGCATTTAAAGCAATAAAAAGGTGATTATGGCTGTCAAACCTAAACCAAACGTTGTGCACTCAAATCTTTTGCTGTATTTAGTTTATTTTGGCATCCGGATGATGATTCTAGCATGAAATTGCTTGGGCACCTGTTAATTTTTAAGATTTTGACACATTCACCTCAAATGTACAATCATGCGCTTAAAACGCATTTAAAGCAATAAAAAGGTGATTATGGCTGTCAAACCTAAACCCAAACGTTGTGCACTCAAATCTTTTGCTGTATTTAGTTTATTTTGGCATCCGGATGATGATTCTAGCATGAAATTGCTTGGGCACCTGTTAATTTTTAAGATTTTGACACATTCAGCTCAAATGTACACAATTGCTGATTATGGCTGTCAAATCTAAACCAAACGTTGTGCACTAAAATCTTTTGCTGTATTTAGTTTATTTTGGCATCCGGATGATGATTCTAGCATGAAATTGCTTGGGCACCTGTTAATTTTTAAGATTTTGACACATTCAGCTCAAATGTACAATCATGCGCTAAAAACGCATTTAAAGCAATAAAAAGGTGATTATGGCTGTCAAACCTAAACCAAACGTTGTGCACTCAAATCTTTTGCTGTATTTAGTTTATTTTGGCATCCGGATGATGATTCTAGCATGAAATTGCTTGGGCACCTGTTAATTTTTAAGATTTTGACACATTCAGCTCAAATGTACACAATTGCTGATTATGGCTGTCAAATCTAAACCAAACGTTGTGCACTCAAATCTTTTGCTGTATTTAGTTTATTTTGGCATCCGGATGATGATTCTACCATGAAATTGCTTGGGCACCTGTTAATTTTTAAGATTTTGACACATTCAGCTCAAATGTACAATCATGCGCTAAAAACGCATTTAAAGCAATAAAAAGGTGATTATGGCTGTCAAACCTAAACCAAACGTTGTGCACTCAAATCTTTTGCTGTATTTAGTTTATTTTGGCATCCGGATGATGATTCTAGCATGAAATTGCTTGGGCACCTGTTAATTTTTAAGATTTTGACACATTCAGCTCAAATGTACACAATTGCTGATTATGGCTGTCAAATCTAAACCAAACGTTGTGCACTCAAATCTTTTGCTGTATTTAGTTTATTTTGGCATCCGGATGATGATTCTAGCATGAAATTGCTTGGGCACCTGTTAATTTTTAAGATTTTGACACATTCAGCTCAAATGTACAATCATGCGCTAAAAACGCATTTAAAGCAATAAAAAGGTGATTATGGCTGTCAAACCTAAACCAAACGTTGTGCACTCAAATCTTTTGCTGTATTTAGTTTATTTTGGCATCCGGATGATGATTCTAGCATGAAATTGCTTGGGCACCTGTTAATTTTTAAGATTTTGACACATTCAGCTCAAATGTACACAATTGCTGATTATGGCTGTCAAATCTAAACCAAACGTTGTGCACTCAAATCTTTTGCTGTATTTAGTTTATTTTGGCATCCGGATGATGATTCTAGCATGAAATTGCTTGGGCACCTGTTAATTTTTAAGATTTTGACACATTCAGCTCAAATGTACAATCATGCGCTAAAAACGCATTTAAAGCAATAAAAAGGTGATTATGGCTGTCAAACCTAAACCAAACGTTGTGCACTCAAATCTTTTGCTGTATTTAGTTTATTTTGGCATCCGGATGATGATTCTACATGAAATTGCTTGGGCACCTGTTAATTTTTAAGATTTTGACACATTCAGCTCAAATGTACAATCATGCGCTAAAAACGCATTTAAAGCAATAAAAAGGTGATTATGGCTGTCAAACCTAAACCAAACGTTGTGCACTCAAATCTTTTGCTGTATTTAGTTTATTTTGGCATCCGGATGATGATTCTAGCATGAAATTGCTTGGGCACCTGTTAATTTTTAAGATTTTGACACATTCAGCTCAAATGTACAATCATGCGCTAAAAACGCATTTAAAGCAATAAAAAGGTGATTATGGCTGTCAAACCTAAACCAAACGTTGTGCACTCAAATATTTTGCTGTATTTAGTTTATTTTGGCATCCGGATGATGATTCTAGCATGAAATTGCTTGGGCACCTGTTAATTTTTAAGATTTTGACACATTCAGCTCAAATGTACACAATTGCTGATTATGGCTGTCAAATCTAAACCAAACGTTGTGCACTCAAATCTTTTGCTGTATTTAGTTTATTTTGGCATCCGGATGATGATTCTAGCATGAAATTGCTTGGGCACCTGTTAATTTTTAAGATTTTGACACATTCAGCTCAAATGTACAATCATGCGCTAAAAACGCATTTAAAGCAATAAAAAGGTGATTATGGCTGTCAAACCTAAACCAAACGTTGTGCACTCAAATCTTTTGCTGTATTTAGTTTATTTTGGCATCCGGATGATGATTCTAGCATGAAATTGCTTGGGCACCTGTTAATTTTTAAGATTTTGACACATTCACCTCAAATGTACAATCATGCGCTTAAAACGCATTTAAAGCAATAAAAAGGTGATTATGGCTGTCAAACCTAAACCCAAACGTTGTGCACTCAAATCTTTTGCTGTATTTAGTTTATTTTGGCATCCGGATGATGATTCTAGCATGAAATTGCTTGGGCACCTGTTAATTTTTAAGATTTTGACACATTCAGCTCAAATGTACACAATTGCTGATTATGGCTGTCAAATCTAAACCAAACGTTGTGCACTCAAATCTTTTGCTGTATTTAGTTTATTTTGGCATCCGGATGATGATTCTAGCATGAAATTGCTTGGGCACCTGTTAATTTGTAAGATTTTGACACATTCAGCTCAAATGTACAATCATGCGCTAAAAACGCATTTAAAGCAATAAAAAGGTGATTATGGCTGTCAAACCTAAACCAAACGTTGTGCACTCAAATCTTTTGCTGTATTTAGTTTATTTTGGCATCCGGATGATGATTCTACCATGAAATTGCTTGGGCACCTGTTAATTTTTAAGATTTTGACACATTCAGCTCAAATGTACACAATTGCTGATTATGGCTGTCAAATCTAAACCAAACGTTGTGCACTCAAATCTTTTGCTGTATTTAGTTTATTTTGGCATCCGGATGATGATTCTACCATGAAATTGCTTGGGCACCTGTTAATTTTTAAGATTTTGACACATTCAGCTCAAATGTACAATCATGCGCTAAAAACGCATTTAAAGCAATAAAAAGGTGATTATGGCTGTCAAACCTAAACCAAACGTTGTGCACTCAAATCTTTTGCTGTATTTAGTTTATTTTGGCATCCGGATGATGATTCTAGCATGAAATTGCTTGGGCACCTGTTAATTTTTAAGATTTTGACACATTCAGCTCAAATGTACACAATTGCTGATTATGGCTGTCAAATCTAAACCAAACGTTGTGCACTCAAATCTTTTGCTGTATTTAGTTTATTTTGGCATCCGGATGATGATTCTAGCATGAAATTGCTTGGGCACCTCTTAATTTTTAAGATTTTGACACATTCAGCTCAAATGTACAATCATGCGCTAAAAACGCATTTAAAGCAATAAAAAGGTGATTATGGCTGTCAAACCTAAACCAAACGTTGTGCACTCAAATCTTTTGCTGTATTTAGTTTATTTTGGCATCCGGATGATGATTCTAGCATGAAATTGCTTGGGCACCTGTTAATTTTTAAGATTTTGACACATTCAGCTCAAATGTACACAATTGCTGATTATGGCTGTCAAATCTAAACCAAACGTTGTGCACTCAAATCTTTTGCTGTATTTAGTTTATTTTGGCATCCGGATGATGATTCTAGCATGAAATTGCTTGGGCACCTGTTAATTTTTAAGATTTTGACACATTCAGCTCAAATGTACAATCATGCGTTAAAAACGCATTTAAAGCAATAAAAAGGTGATTATGGCTGTCAAACCTAAACCAAACGTTGTGCACTCAAATCTTTTGCTGTATTTAGTTTATTTTGGCATCCGGATGATGATTCTAGCATGAAATTGCTTGGGCACCTGTTAATTTTTAAGATTTTGACACATTCAGCTCAAATGTACACAATTGCTGATTATGGCTTTCAAATCTAAACCAAACGTTGTGCACTCAAATCTTTTGCTGTATTTAGTTTATTTTGGCATCCGGATGATGATTCTAGCATGAAATTGCTTGGGCACCTGTTAATTTTTAAGATTTTGACACATTCAGCTCAAATGTACAATCATGCGCTAAAAACGCATTTAAAGCAATAAAAATGTGATTATGGCTGTCAAACCTAAACCAAACGTTGTGCACTCAAATCTTTTGCTGTATTTAGTTTATTTTGGCATCCGGATGATGATTCTAGCATGAAATTGCTTGGGCACCTGTTAATTTTTAAGATTTTGACACATTCAGCTCAAATGTACACAATTGCTGATTATGGCTGTCAAATCTAAACCAAACGTTGTGCACTCAAATCTTTTGCTGTATTTAGTTTATTTTGGCATCCGGATGATGATTCTAGCATGAAATTGCTTGGGCACCTGTTAATTTTTAAGATTTTGACACATTCAGCTCAAATGTACAATCATGCGCTAAAAACGCATTTAAAGCAATAAAAAGGTGATTATGGCTGTCAAACCTAAACCAAACGTTGTGCACTCAAATCTTTTGCTGTATTTAGTTTATTTTGGCATCCGGATGATGATTCTAGCATGAAATTGCTTGGGCACCTGTTAATTTTTAAGATTTTGACACATTCACCTCAAATGTACAATCATGCGCTTAAAACGCATTTAAAGCAATAAAAAGGTGATTATGGCTGTCAAACCTAAACCCAAACGTTGTGCACTCAAATCTTTTGCTGTATTTAGTTTATTTTGGCATCCGGATGATGATTCTAGCATGAAATTGCTTGGGCACCTGTTAATTTTTAAGATTTTGACACATTCAGCTCAAATGTACACAATTGCTGATTATGGCTGTCAAATCTAAACCAAACGTTGTGCACTCAAATCTTTTGCTGTATTTAGTTTATTTTGGCATCCGGATGATGATTCTAGCATGAAATTGCTTGGGCACCTGTTAATTTGTAAGATTTTGACACATTCAGCTCAAATGTACAATCATGCGCTAAAAACGCATTTAAAGCAATAAAAAGGTGATTATGGCTGTCAAACCTAAACCAAACGTTGTGCACTCAAATCTTTTGCTGTATTTAGTTTATTTTGGCATCCGGATGATGATTCTACCATGAAATTGCTTGGGCACCTGTTAATTTTTAAGATTTTGACACATTCAGCTCAAATGTACACAATTGCTGATTATGGCTGTCAAATCTAAACCAAACGTTGTGCACTCAAATCTTTTGCTGTATTTAGTTTATTTTGGCATCCGGATGATGATTCTACCATGAAATTGCTTGGGCACCTGTTAATTTTTAAGATTTTGACACATTCAGCTCAAATGTACAATCATGCGCTAAAAACGCATTTAAAGCAATAAAAAGGTGATTATGGCTGTCAAACCTAAACCAAACGTTGTGCACTCAAATCTTTTGCTGTATTTAGTTTATTTTGGCATCCGGATGATGATTCTAGCATGAAATTGCTTGGGCACCTGTTAATTTTTAAGATTTTGACACATTCAGCTCAAATGTACACAATTGCTGATTATGGCTGTCAAATCTAAACCAAACGTTGTGCACTCAAATCTTTTGCTGTATTTAGTTTATTTTGGCATCCGGATGATGATTCTAGCATGAAATTGCTTGGGCACCTGTTAATTTTTAAGATTTTGACACATTCAGCTCAAATGTACAATCATGCGCTAAAAACGCATTTAAAGCAATAAAAAGGTGATTATGGCTGTCAAACCTAAACCAAACGTTGTGCACTCAAATCTTTTGCTGTATTTAGTTTATTTTGGCATCCGGATGATGATTCTAGCATGAAATTGCTTGGGCACCTGTTAATTTTTAAGATTTTGACACATTCAGCTCAAATGTACACAATTGCTGATTATGGCTTTCAAATCTAAACCAAACGTTGTGCACTCAAATCTTTTGCTGTATTTAGTTTATTTTGGCATCCGGATGATGATTCTAGCATGAAATTGCTTGGGCACCTGTTAATTTTTAAGATTTTGACACATTCAGCTCAAATGTACAATCATGCGCTAAAAACGCATTTAAAGCAATAAAAATGTGATTATGGCTGTCAAACCTAAACCAAACGTTGTGCACTCAAATCTTTTTCTGTATTTAGTTTATTTTGGCATCCGGATGATGATTCTAGCATGAAATTGCTTGGGCACCTGTTAATTTTTAAGATTTTGACACATTCAGCTCAAATGTACACAATTGCTGATTATGGCTGTCAAATCTAAACCAAACGTTGTGCACTCAAATCTTTTGCTGTATTTAGTTTATTTTGGCATCCGGATGATGATTCTAGCATGAAATTGCTTGGGCACCTGTTAATTTTTAAGATTTTGACACATTCAGCTCAAATGTACAATCATGCGCTAAAAACGCATTTAAAGCAATAAAAAGGTGATTATGGCTGTCAAACCTAAACCAAACGTTGTGCACTCAAATCTTTTGCTGTATTTAGTTTATTTTGGCATCCGGATGATGATTCTAGCATGAAATTGCTTGGGCACCTGTTAATTTTTAAGATTTTGACACATTCAGCTCAAATGTACACAATTGCTGATTATGGCTGTCAAATCTAAACCAAACGTTGTGCACTCAAATCTTTTGCTGTATTTAGTTTATTTTGGCATCCGGATGATGATTCTAGCATGAAATTGCTTGGGCACCTGTTAATTTTTAAGATTTTGACACATTCAGCTCAAATGTACAATCATGCGCTAAAAACGCATTTAAAGCAATAAAAAGGTGATTATGGCTGTCAAACCTAAACCAAACGTTGTGCACTCAAATCTTTTGCTGTATTTAGTTTATTTTGGCATCCGGATGATGATTCTAGCATGAAATTGCTTGGGCACCTGTTAATTTTTAAGATTTTGACACATTCAGCTCAAATGTACACAATTGCTGATTATGGCTTTCAAATCTAAACCAAACGTTGTGCACTCAAATCTTTTGCTGTATTTAGTTTATTTTGGCATCCGGATGATGATTCTAGCATGAAATTGCTTGGGCACCTGTTAATTTTTAAGATTTTGACACATTCAGCTCAAATGTACAATCATGCGCTAAAAACGCATTTAAAGCAATAAAAATGTGATTATGGCTGTCAAACCTAAACCAAACGTTGTGCACTCAAATCTTTTGCTGTATTTAGTTTATTTTGGCATCCGGATGATGATTCTAGCATGAAATTGCTTGGGCACCTGTTAATTTTTAAGATTTTGACACATTCAGCTCAAATGTACACAATTGCTGATTATGGCTGTCAAATCTAAACCAAACGTTGTGCACTCAAATCTTTTGCTGTATTTAGTTTATTTTGGCATCCGGATGATGATTCTAGCATGAAATTGCTTGGGCACCTGTTAATTTTTAAGATTTTGACACATTCAGCTCAAATGTACAATCATGCGCTAAAAACGCATTTAAAGCAATAAAAAGGTGATTATGGCTGTCAAACCTAAACCAAACGTTGTGCACTCAAATCTTTTGCTGTATTTAGTTTATTTTGGCATCCGGATGATGATTCTACATGAAATTGCTTGGGCACCTGTTAATTTTTAAGATTTTGACACATTCAGCTCAAATGTACAATCATGCGCTAAAAACGCATTTAAAGCAATAAAAAGGTGATTATGGCTGTCAAACCTAAACCAAACGTTGTGCACTCAAATCTTTTGCTGTATTTAGTTTATTTTGGCATCCGGATGCTGATTCTAGCATGAAATTGCTTGGGCACCTGTTAATTTTTAAGATTTTGACACATTCAGCTCAAATGTACACAATTGCTGATTATGGCTGTCAAATCTAAACCAAACGTTGTGCACTCAAATCTTTTGCTGTATTTAGTTTATTTTGGCATCCGGATGATGATTCTAGCATGAAATTGCTTGGGCACCTGTTAATTTTTAAGATTTTGACACATTCAGCTCAAATGTACAATCATGCGCTAAAAACGCATTTAAAGCAATAAAAAGGTGATTATGGCTGTCAAACCTAAACCAAACGTTGTGCACTCAAATCTTTTGCTGTATTTAGTTTATTTTGGCATCCGGATGATGATTCTAGCATGAAATTGCTTGGGCACCTGTTAATTTTTAAGATTTTGACACATTCAGCTCAAATGTACACAATTGCTGATTATGGCTTTCAAATCTAAACCAAACGTTGTGCACTCAAATCTTTTGCTGTATTTAGTTTATTTTGGCATCCGGATGATGATTCTAGCATGAAATTGCTTGGGCACCTGTTAATTTTTAAGATTTTGACACATTCAGCTCAAATGTACAATCATGCGCTAAAAACGCATTTAAAGCAATAAAAATGTGATTATGGCTGTCAAACCTAAACCAAACGTTGTGCACTCAAATCTTTTGCTGTATTTAGTTTATTTTGGCATCCGGATGATGATTCTAGCATGAAATTGCTTGGGCACCTGTTAATTTTTAAGATTTTGACACATTCAGCTCAAATGTACACAATTGCTGATTATGGCTGTCAAATCTAAACCAAACGTTGTGCACTCAAATCTTTTGCTGTATTTAGTTTATTTTGGCATCCGGATGATGATTCTAGCATGAAATTGCTTGGGCACCTGTTAATTTTTAAGATTTTGACACATTCAGCTCAAATGTACAATCATGCGCTAAAAACGCATTTAAAGCAATAAAAAGGTGATTATGGCTGTCAAACCTAAACCAAACGTTGTGCACTCAAATCTTTTGCTGTATTTAGTTTATTTTGGCATCCGGATGATGATTCTACATGAAATTGCTTGGGCACCTGTTAATTTTTAAGATTTTGACACATTCAGCTCAAATGTACAATCATGCGCTAAAAACGCATTTAAAGCAATAAAAAGGTGATTATGGCTGTCAAACCTAAACCAAACGTTGTGCACTCAAATCTTTTGCTGTATTTAGTTTATTTTGGCATCCGGATGATGATTCTAGCATGAAATTGCTTGGGCACCTGTTAATTTTTAAGATTTTGACACATTCAGCTCAAATGTACAACCATGCGCTAAAAACGCATTTAAAGCAATAAAAAGGTGATTATGGCTGTCAAACCTAAACCAAACGTTGTGCACTCAAATCTTTTGCTGTATTTAGTTTATTTTGGCATCCGGATGATGATTCTAGCATGAAATTGCTTGGGCACCTGTTAATTTTTAAGATTTTGACACATTCACCTCAAATGTACAATCATGCGCTTAAAACGCATTTAAAGCAATAAAAAGGTGATTATGGCTGTCAAACCTAAACCCAAACGTTGTGCACTCAAATCTTTTGCTGTATTTAGTTTATTTTGGCATCCGGATGATGATTCTAGCATGAAATTGCTTGGGCACCTGTTAATTTTTAAGATTTTGACACATTCAGCTCAAATGTACACAATTGCTGATTATGGCTGTCAAATCTAAACCAAACGTTGTGCACTCAAATCTTTTGCTGTATTTAGTTTATTTTGGCATCCGGATGATGATTCTAGCATGAAATTGCTTGGGCACCTGTTAATTTGTAAGATTTTTTACACATTCAGCTCAAATGTACAATCATGCGCTAAAAACGCATTTAAAGCAATAAAAAGGTGATTATGGCTGTCAAACCTAAACCAAACGTTGTGCACTCAAATCTTTTGCTGTATTTAGTTTATTTTGGCATCCGGATGATGATTCTACCATGAAATTGCTTGGGCACCTGTTAATTTTTAAGATTTTGACACATTCAGCTCAAATGTACACAATTGCTGATTATGGCTGTCAAATCTAAACCAAACGTTGTGCACTCAAATCTTTTGCTGTATTTAGTTTATTTTGGCATCCGGATGATGATTCTACCATGAAATTGCTTGGGCACCTGTTAATTTTTAAGATTTTGACACATTCAGCTCAAATGTACAATCATGCGCTAAAAACGCATTTAAAGCAATAAAAAGGTGATTATGGCTGTCAAACCTAAACCAAACGTTGTGCACTCAAATCTTTTGCTGTATTTAGTTTATTTTGGCATCCGGATGATGATTCTAGCATGAAATTGCTTGGGCACCTGTTAATTTTTAAGATTTTGACACATTCAGCTCAAATGTACACAATTGCTGATTATGGCTGTCAAATCTAAACCAAACGTTGTGCACTCAAATCTTTTGCTGTATTTAGTTTATTTTGGCATCCGGATGATGATTCTAGCATGAAATTGCTTGGGCACCTGTTAATTTTTAAGATTTTGACACATTCAGCTCAAATGTACAATCATGCGCTAAAAACGCATTTAAAGCAATAAAAAGGTGATTATGGCTGTCAAACCTAAACCAAACGTTGTGCACTCAAATCTTTTGCTGTATTTAGTTTATTTTGGCATCCGGATGATGATTCTAGCATGAAATTGCTTGGGCACCTGTTAATTTTTAAGATTTTGACACATTCAGCTCAAATGTACACAATTGCTGATTATGGCTGTCAAATCTAAACCAAACGTTGTGCACTCAAATCTTTTGCTGTATTTAGTTTATTTTGGCATCCGGATGATGATTCTAGCATGAAATTGCTTGGGCACCTGTTAATTTTTAAGATTTTGACACATTCAGCTCAAATGTACAATCATGCGCTAAAAACGCATTTAAAGCAATAAAAAGGTGATTATGGCTGTCAAACCTAAACCAAACGTTGTGCACTCAAATCTTTTGCTGTATTTAGTTTATTTTGGCATCCGGATGATGATTCTAGCATGAAATTGCTTGGGCACCTGTTAATTTTAAGATTTTGACACATTCAGCTCAAATGTACACAATTGCTGATTATGGCTGTCAAATCTAAACCAAACGTTGTGCACTCAAATCTTTTGCTGTATTTAGTTTATTTTGGCATCCGGATGATGATTCTAGCATGAAATTGCTTGGGCACCTGTTAATTTTTAAGATTTTGACACATTCAGCTCAAATGTACAATCATGCGCTAAAAACGCATTTAAAGCAATAAAAAGGTGATTATGGCTGTCAAACCTAAACCAAACGTTGTGCACTCAAATCTTTTGCTGTATTTAGTTTATTTTGGCATCCGGATGATGATTCTAGCATGAAATTGCTTGGGCACCTGTTAATTTTTAAGATTTTGACACATTCAGCTCAAATGTACACAATTGCTGATTATGGCTGTCAAATCTAAACCAAACGTTGTGCACTCAAATCTTTTGCTGTATTTAGTTTATTTTGGCATCCGGATGATGATTCTAGCATGAAATTGCTTGGGCACCTGTTAATTTTTAAGATTTTGACACATTCAGCTCAAATGTACAATCATGCGCTAAAAACGCATTTAAAGCAATGAAAAGGTGATTATGGCTGTCAAACCTAAACCAAACGTTGTGCACTCAAATCTTTTGCTGTATTTAGTTTATTTTGGCATCCGGATGATGATTCTAGCATGAAATTGCTTGGGCACCTGTTAATTTTTAAGATTTTGACACATTCAGCTCAAATGTACACAATTGCTGATTATGGCTGTCAAATCTAAACCAAACGTTGTGCACTCAAATCTTTTGCTGTATTTAGTTTATTTTGGCATCCGGATGATGATTCTAGCATAAAATTGCTTGGGCACCTGTTAATTTTTAAGATTTTGACACATTCAGCTCAAATGTACAATCATGCGCTAAAAACGCATTTAAAGCAATAAAAAGGTGATTATGGCTGTCAAACCTAAACCAAACGTTGTGCACTCAAATCCTTTGCTGTATTTAGTTTATTTTGGCATCCGGATGATGATTCTAGCATGAAATTGCTTGGGCACCTGTTAATTTTTAAGATTTTGACACATTCAGCTCAAATGTACACAATTGCTGATTATGGCTGTCAAATCTAAACCAAACGTTGTGCACTCAAATCTTTTGCTGTATTTAGTTTATTTTGGCATCCGGATGATGATTCTAGCATGAAATTGCTTGGGCACCTGTTAATTTTTAAGATTTTGACACATTCAGCTCAAATGTACAATCATGCGCTAAAAACGCATTTAAAGCAATAAAAAGGTGATTATGGCTGTCAAACCTAAACCAAACGTTGTGCACTCAAATCTTTTGCTGTATTTAGTTTATTTTGGCATCCGGATGATGATTCTAGCATGAAATTGCTTGGGCACCTGTTAATTTGTAAGATTTTGACACATTCAGCTCAAATGTACAATCATGCGCTAAAAACGCATTTAAAGCAATAAAAAGGTGATTATGGCTGTCAAACCTAAACCAAACGTTGTGCACTCAAATCTTTTGCTGTATTTAGTTTATTTTGGCATCCGGATGATGATTCTACCATGAAATTGCTTGGGCACCTGTTAATTTTTAAGATTTTGACACATTCAGCTCAAATGTACACAATTGCTGATTATGGCTGTCAAATCTAAACCAAACGTTGTGCACTCAAATCTTTTGCTGTATTTAGTTTATTTTGGCATCCGGATGATGATTCTACCATGAAATTGCTTGGGCACCTGTTAATTTTTAAGATTTTGACACATTCAGCTCAAATGTACAATCATGCGCTAAAAACGCATTTAAAGCAATAAAAAGGTGATTATGGCTGTCAAACCTAAACCAAACGTTGTGCACTCAAATCTTTTGCTGTATTTAGTTTATTTTGGCATCCGGATGATGATTCTAGCATGAAATTGCTTGGGCACCTGTTAATTTTTAAGATTTTGACACATTCAGCTCAAATGTACACAATTGCTGATTATGGCTGTCAAATCTAAACCAAACGTTGTGCACTCAAATCTTTTGCTGTATTTAGTTTATTTTGGCATCCGGATGATGATTCTAGCATGAAATTGCTTGGGCACCTGTTAATTTTTAAGATTTTGACACATTCAGCTCAAATGTACAATCATGCGCTAAAAACGCATTTAAAGCAATAAAAAGGTGATTATGGCTGTCAAACCTAAACCAAACGTTGTGCACTCAAATCTTTTGCTGTATTTAGTTTATTTTGGCATCCGGATGATGATTCTAGCATGAAATTGCTTGGGCACCTGTTAATTTTTAAGATTTTGACACATTCAGCTCAAATGTACACAATTGCTGATTATGGCTGTCAAATCTAAACCAAACGTTGTGCACTCAAATCTTTTGCTGTATTTAGTTTATTTTGGCATCCGGATGATGATTCTAGCATGAAATTGCTTGGGCACCTGTTAATTTTTAAGATTTTGACACATTCAGCTCAAATGTACAATCATGCGCTAAAAACGCATTTAA